>NW_017306636.1:272880-299824 GCF_000935625.1 Nanorana parkeri
TGGTTTGGTGTTCCCTCACCTAGATACACAAAAGTGTCAAGCAGTAAATCCAAAGAAATTACATACTGCTCCAACCATTCCTGTCTAACCCAATTAACCAGTAGGGTCTGATTGAAGTGTGTAGTCAGGCTTGTTCCAATCACAGCACTCAAAGGCAAAATTACAACCCATAGGCTGCAGTGTACATATGAAGAATGGAAGAAGAAAGGCTTCTCTCATCTCACATAAAAATCTCAGATATCCCTTTTACTTTTTCAGTAAGCTTAGAATGACTACTACAGAATCAAGCAAGAGGTAACAGATCTGTTAAAGGATGTGGAAAGCTAGAGAAATAATGCTTTAATCTATAAAGTTGGTTAAAATCTAACCAGGCCCTAAATTATATCCCATACAGTATGAAAAGTCCACATGGATATTTTCAGTTCTTTTATAAAAACAACAGGTATTGATTTTTTAATAGAGGCTCAAAGAACTGAAGATAGGACATAAAACGTGTGTACATAAGCCCTATCACTTTGTGTCCCCAGAGACATGAGAGTTTTAAATTATTAGTTAGTTATTAGTTATAAGAGGAAAAAATGCTTTTGGTATCCCATATAAAAAAGTATAAATAGCCAAAACAAAATAACAAGACAAAGCAAAACAAAAACATATATATAACTTTATAAATCATTGGCTATTTTGGTATATTTAATGTTATATATAACTTTTTGTTTTGCTTTGTCCTGTTGTATGTGTATTGTCTTGTTGTTTTGTTTTGACAATGTATACTTTTTATATGTACACACACATGAGAGTTTTATCCTATGCATTCCATGTTTTATGATTAATATTTCAGCAACTTTTGGAGGAATAATATCCTGTCTTTTGGCTGCAGTCGATGATATTGTAAAACACTACAGTCTTTGAAAGACACTACAAATTAAAGCTGACATTAGAAGCAAGGTCGCTTATTTGTGCAAATAATAACACAGCGCTAAAGGTATATTCCGTAAAAAATTTACGGAATTTACCTTTAGCGCTGTGTTATTATTTGCACATCATATTTTATCAATTCATAGCAGCTTTAGGATTAATATTTTAACCTTTTTAGCCTTATCTTTCCAAGAGCGCAGATTCTCTTATTTAAACAAGGTCGCTTATTTACATAGGACCCCCTGCCCCATGAGAAATGACTGCATTAAACTTGTGATTAAAAAAGTTAGTTAGTTTACCATTTTTTGCAGGGGGTGACATCGCCATTCTTCTGACAAGATCACAGCCAAGTAGCCAAAATCTTTTGTGCTGGTGTCTCCAGCAAAGTGCCGTGGCACCTTCCCAGGAGATCTGAGCTTCTCAGCTAGGATGGTAACATCAATTTTACCTTTGGGTCCCAGTCTGAAGTTGGGGATAAAGTAAGTATTTTAACTAACCTATACTTTACCAACAGTGGTTTTTTTTTTTAGTTTTGTTCAACTTTTTGCTTTGGTGGAGGGGAGCCTAGGTAAAAAAGCGGACCTCGTATTTTTAGTGCAAGATCCAATTTTATAATAGTATTTCCCTGTAGTTTAAATGTCATGTTACCTATTGTTGAGAATAAGTAACTTCAAATTCCCCAAATGTAAAATATTAATATTCCTATTTTTCAAGCGGAAAATGGGAGAAACCAAACCCCTTTTTTAGCAGCATATCATTTTCACATTCCCGTATTTTATTTGTTTTCTCGTGGATGTAATTTACAATACATTTTGTGTTGCATTAAAATGTTATCACTACTTTCACACAAAAAAAAAGGGAACCATTTGCAAAATTCTCTCTACCTCTTACCATTTTTTATTATATGCACATTCCCAAGAGGAGCCTCCTTTCCTCCGTAAATGGGAAAAGGAACTGACAGATGGATAGAATCTTATTTTTTCCTCACAAAGCCTCCATCTGTAATTGTTTACTGTAAAGTAAATACCAGGAGATTACATATGAAATCATGATGTTTTGATATAGAATGTCCTCTATCCTTAACCAAAATATTTTCAAAGCAAAAGATATAAATGTTGGTGCTGTAATGCACACAGGGGTACGCTCCTCCATATCTTCTTGGAATGTCCCATCTTAACCATGTTCTGGCGCAATGTCATGAAAATCATGCAGCAGCTTATGGGGTTCTCATTGGCTGACCAATAGCTTAACCTCATTACCTGTTTAGTAATATATTTATTTATCTTTTTCCCCTTCTTCCTCTCAATTTTTCACTCTTACCCTTCCTGTTAGACTTCCCTTCCCCAAGTCCTTTAAGGCCTTTAATACCCAATGCACTGCCAACATGAACACATGGAGAGGTTCCCTGGGATACCCTTGTACCCCCATTATATTTTTTTGTTACCTGTCTAAACAGCAGTTTTTTATTTCACCTCCTTTGCTCTGCAAATGTTGAAAAACATCAAGAATGAAATAGGCGTGAAGGTGGAATTCATTATATAAACAATTTTGAAAAAAAATCATATATATAGATCTACAGTATATATATAGATATATATGTGACAATTTATATGGTTGTAATTATATGGACATATAGAAAATAATATTTCAAATCTGAAATGACAACACACATCTACACATCTGCCAGTTTCCTTTACTGTGTATTCTTGTATTGGTATACCCTGCCAAAAAAAAGCCACGCTTACAGAATAAACATTGAAACCTATAACATTGTTGAAACATGGTATGTTAACCATTACAAAATGCAAGTATGTTTTCCTATTAATCTAATGCCATAGTGTGCACTAAAGAGCCCTTAATAGTTGCCAGGTTTTTACAAAAAAAAAACCCTGCATTATTCTTTATTTTCATGTGTTTTTAATTGAGCAGTGTAAAATGAAAGAAGAGCAAGAAACAAAATATACAATATATAAACCTGCATTAAAGTAAAACTCCAGTCCAAAATGTTTGTTTTTGATATACAGGGAAAGGATTAGAACCCCTGTCAAGTATTTATTATTGTCTGTGTCCCCATGGGAAAGATTAGAACTCTTCAGGGAAAGTGGTCACCGGGCCTTGCAACACTGAGGTCTCCAGTTTGTATCCCGGTCAGGGCACTATCTGCAAGGAGTTTGCATGTTCTCCCTGTGCTTGCGTGGGTTTCCTCTGGGTACTCTGGTTTCCTCCCACACTCCAAAGACATGCTGGTAGGTTAATTGACTCCTGTCTAAATCAGTTCTGTATGCACGTGAAATAGGGACCTTAGGTTGTAAGTTCCTTGAGAGCAGGTGACTGATGTGAATGTGCAGTATGTAAAGCGCTTCTTAAATTGTTGGCAGTATATAAATACCAATAAAATATAAATATCATCATCAGACTTGTTTAATTCTTTCAGGGGTAGCAAATCAATGAGAAACAAACCAATGTATACATGTGGAAAGGTACAGAGATGGTCATTAGATAGGTGCTTTGCGGGGGTGTGGGAAAGGTGGAGCCCAGTAAGGGAGAACTCTGGGGAATTTCTGTGCTGCAAAGACTAGTACAGACAGTACAGGAAGTTAAGCGCTAGTTGGATTTCTGTCAAGATAATCTGGTATTTTTCTGTATTTGCAGCATTGTAACCCTTTCCTTGCCGTGGCTGCACACCGTATGGCAGTGGCAGCAAGACCCTCTGAGCAGACAGCTGAGTGCTAAAGCAACTTATAGACCTCTAATATCTCCTTAAAGAGAATCTGTCAACACTAATGTTTTATCACATTGGAGGCATTTTAGCCCCCAATGTGATAGCAAAAAAGTTAAGTAAAAAAAACAACAATTAAAATAATTAAGTTAAATAAAATAAATGTAAAAATAACTTTTTTAAAGTCCCCTACCCCATTTACATGCACATACAAACACAAACATGCCTCTGGTGCATCTGTGTATGAAAACAATAATTGCCTAGCACATGCTGGTTATCACCATGCACGCCAAAATGAAAGCATTAATTCTAGGGCCATCATTCACTGTTAACTGTACACTGTTAAACATGTAAATTTTGTTTAGTTCCAAATGGATATTCTTAGAAATGTTCTTAGATTCGGACTTCTGGATGCATCAGAAATTCCTAATTCAAACATGTCTGAATGCAGACTAACCTGAATGTTCTTTTAATGAACGTTTGCATCTGTCCGAATTTCATTCAAAACAAAACTAAATCGGACATGTGACTTTTCTCTGGCTAATCAGATTTTTTTGGGCTGTTGGAGGTTGCATTACAGGCACGGTCATGTGACTTCCTTTTCTGGATCTTTCCGAAATGAAAATTCGGACAGACACAAGTCCGAATAACGAACCAAATCAAATTTCGGATCCTAAATCCGAAAACAAAAGAAATAAAAATCCAAATCTATCTGAAATTAAACAAAACAAAATTTTTATGGGGTTTCATGTCTATTACCTGTAAAAGCTTTTATAGCATCACCTATGGACAATTTTGGGCATCATAGTTTTTTGCCATTTTACAGCGCACACAACTTTAAGGCTTGGCATGTTTGGCATCTTTTTACTCGGTGCAACCTCATTTTTTATATTTAACCAAAATGTTTGGTAGTATATTGTGTTTATGTTCACTAACATTAATTTAAATGTATTTATTACTCAAGATTTAGGTTTGATAAAGAGTTGTGCTAATATTGTGTCACATGGAAAATGGCAACTGCCACCATTTATATCTACAGGGTCTCTGCTCTCAAAAACAGCTCTGGCAGCAAAAAGTTTACCGAAATAAAACATGTGGAAATGTGCATGTATTGCAGAGATGTATCACACAATTTTTGGAAAATGTGTCCAGACATGCACTTTACAAATGTAACACTTTTAGAATGCATGTCAATGCCCATAAATGTGTTAACCTAAAGTGATATTAAAGACAATTTTTTTTATTTATTTCTCCTTTAAGGAGACCCTCCTTTGCTGGAGGATGTTGCTTTTTTTCTTTAAAAGTATTTCATTCCTCGTTTTCTAGTGGGTCCATAGACACACACAGCCCTGTGGCAGGCCACGCCCCTTCCATATTTGATTGATGGCAGAAGGAGCCTATGGCTTCTCTGCCATCAGTATCCTCCCCAGCAACCCGGAAGTTTGGGATGAGCACAGCTGACAGGCAAGTGTGGGGGAGACTGGGGGGGGGGTTCTACTTTAAATGTGCTTTCTGGTGAAAACAAGCTCTGCCTTCATGGATTTTCTTAATAAAGTTACATCCAATTATTAGCAAACTGTCAACATCAAACTTTTTCAATGTATCTGTAAATGTATGCTACAATATACAATATCTCTCTAGAAAGAGCTCTGTTTGCAGCATCTGGAATGTGGGCTGACCTGGATGCTGACAATGCCCAAGTGTTGCAAAAGGATGCACTATTTAACTCATTAAATTATCATTCATTTTTAACTGCCCATGATGGAAATATAAATGCTTCATTTGCAAACTTTATTTGCTGAATGCTTTCCTTTGATCTTTGAAGTTAAACAGACAAGCACCCAGTGTTCCCTCTGTATTGTTTGATGCACGTGTTTGCATTACAAAACATGCTGGGAAACAGAAGTCTTTGGGGCAAAAACCATATGACACAAAATACTGTTGTAGAGACCCAGGAGTGGCTGACTAATCCATTCAGCACAGTCAGGAAACAGCTAAACTTTAAATAAAAAATATACTATGCATGACTCATACAAAGTAATGTTGTTTTATTTTCTAAAGATTTGGATTAAGTCCTCCCAGAAATAAAATTGAGTTTAATTTTTTTTTATTTATATGATAACATTTTCCAAGGAGACAAAACTAGGTGATAAATCGTGGTTGTATGTGGGACAGTTACTAAAGCAAGCACTTAGATTAATTGTTTTATTTCCCTCATAAATGAAAGATGGAATTTGACTGTTGGATAAGGGCATCTGCTCCATTTTTCAATAGATTTACTTCTACTAGTTTTATACCTTACATTTGTGTTCCCTGGGTCTGAATCACAGGAGGTTTGTTAATTTGTGTCTGAAGTCCACAAAACCCAAACTTGGAATCAAACCCTATTGAAGTCTATGTGATGGTGATTGTGAATCTTTATACTAAATTCTGGCAGTGGTGTAGTTTGGTTTTGTGCTGCCCTGGGCAAGACTAAACATGGGCACACCCCAATCTAAATTTGACCCACCCCTTCCTGTTTAAGACATTTTGCATAATTTGTCAGTGACTGGATACAGCGCGCACTCTATATCCAGCTTCTGACAGGTTGTGCTATTAACAATGCAGAATATCACCAGCTATGAAGGACCACAAATCTCAGAATTACATTACACAGCAATGCAGAATAACATGAAGCTACATACTTTGTGTTGATCCAGGGTGGTGGCCTGATGCCTTCAGGGTCTCAGCTGGCTGTGTGGCATCTCAGAAGGCTGTGTGGGCTCTCAGGAGGCTGTCCACGGCAGGGGCTGACTGGCAACTTTTAGCCCAGGGGGCAAGTACAACCCAGAGTCCCATGGTGCGGCAACTTGGCCCCACTCCTGCTCTCCCTCTTCCCCGCCTTCTCCCCGCCCCCGTCTGCCACTTTTGCCATCCATGTAACAGTAGTGTGAATGTATTTATCAGTTTAGGAAATGTAAAGCACACTGGTAATGGAGAGATGCCTCGTCAGGGCTGTGCGCGTGCATGACTGCTGCGACCCTAGAAGTTCTGCCACTAACTCAGAAATACATTGTACAGCATTGCAGAATGGCATTGGCTAAAGCGGCCGGGGGTCAAGGGGCCGTCAGAGAGGCCCGGGGGGCAATTGCCACCCTGCCCCCCGGCCCAGTCCGCCCCTGGTCCACGGTCTGTGCACGAGGCAGTGCAGGCTCTCAGGTGGGCTGTGTTGCATCTCAGGCTCTCAGGTGGGCTGCGTGGGGCCTCAGGTGGGCTGCATAGGCTCCCAGGTGGGGTGTGTGGCATCTCAGGCTCTCAGGTGGCTGTACGGTGTCTCAGGTGGGCTGTGCGGGCTCTAAGGTGGGGTGTGCAGGGTCTTAGGAAGGCTGTGTGGGGTCTATGGAGACCTGTGCGGGGTCTCTGCAGGGCTGAGCAGGGTCTTTGGAGAGCTGAGTGGGGTATAGGTAGGGCTGTGTGGCACTCACCAGTGGTCAGATATCCTGGTGTGGGTGGTGTGGTTCTATAGAAAGGAGGAGGAGATGTGCTGCAGTTAGTAGCTGGGAATTTTCACGAGTATTCAGCACCAGTACCATTTGGTGTTGATATTGGTAATGGCTGGTGAGGCACCGCCTCACTGGTCTGGGGGCCTGGAAAGTGATGCCCAAGGCAAATGCAAAGGCAGATACGCCTCTAAGCGTTGCCTATGCTTTCTCTTCTTCAGGAAATTCAACATCATTGTGGCTACAGCCACCACAAAGCACACTTTAGATGTACAGCCTACCTCTGTTGATGACAGCACCAACAAACAGGAACTTTGTCACTGCTGGGACTGCTTTTTATTGGACTCTGCACAATATATCCAGCTGCAAAAGCATGGTGCTAGCCTCGAAATGTGCGTCTGACATTCTCTGCATTTTCCTTTATCAGTCAGTTATTGACTGAGGTGGTGCACGATGGCTCTGGCTAGTGTGTTCTTTGCCACAGAAAGGGTGTGATGATGGTGGTTGCGTGATAAATGTGTATATTTCCAGTTGATTGCCAGAACAGACACAGCCAAGGCTTCCCTAGCACATGTTGCTGAATGGTTAGTCTGCCTTCTGGAAACATATAAAACAAACTCCATTCCAGAAATGTATGTGAACCATCAGCCATGCTTTGCAACAGCACCTGCTCCATACATGTGAGATAAAATGTAACAGCAGTAGGTTTGGTGTCAAATCGGTAGGATAAGCCTTCCTTTCTCTCTCACCCTGCTTTTTTGGGGTATTTTGCTGTTTCCCTTTCCCAATCAGCCTCTTCTAATCACTCCTCCTGCTCACCCCTTGCTCTTGGTCCAAGTACTATCTGTCTACTTTCACCACTTCCACACCTGAACAGGTATCTCAGACACTGCCACCACTCCTACGCCATGCCTAAACCATGCTATGTGCAGTGGGAATGATAACTATCCAACTTTTAGGCCGAGGAGTCTATTCCTAATATATAAGAAGACTAGTCACACTGCTCACTGACAATCTGACATTATTTCTGTAGAAGCATTGGCCATTTTGCAGTTTGTGAAAATAGTGAAACTACTTTAATATGTTCTTTTAAATTTAGTGTTGCAACAATTGTATTTTTACTTCACGTCTGATAATGGAAATTTATAACCAAATATCAAAATGCAAGAAGTAAACCAGCCCATTAATTTATTTTAAAATGATTTACCATGTCCACTGGATGGCTCTGTTGGTCCACAAAAAGAATCAAAAGAAAGTTAGGCTATAAACGTTGTATATGAAATCCCTAAAGGTTTTTAAATACCCAGGTAAGCTATCAATATTAACAATTCCTGACACCACCAGAGGGCTATCCTTTAACTGATGAGACATATTAAGATATACACTGGCAGTCACTTACATATACATAAGAGGAGTCTGAAAAGAGGAAGGAAAACAGATTTAGCTTTAAGAAAATACATTTTATAGACATCTGGTTCACATTTAAAGTTTTTCCTTTATTATATACCAGACTATAGAAAGTTTAACCTTCCAGACAAAATATGAAAATAATAAAGTGTAGGACTAATACACAATGGTGTACTTGTTTAAACATATAGAAAAGCAAACAGATCCCCCCCTTTTTTCTTTTTCCCGCTCTTCACTTCCCTCCCTCTTCTGACCCCCAAGCACCTTGACGTAACCTCATGTGAACCTGAGTGTACCCCCCCTACATTCGGTTGTCCTGTCTGTGTTGTGTGGTGTCTTTGCCCGCTGTCCTGCCCGGCTGGTTCCAAGTCACGTTAGTGGTAGTCTATCTACTGCCACCTCCGGAAACTACGAGGTCTAGAGTACTATTGAAGGTACTTGGAAAACACCCTGTTATCTTCTTAGCATAATATCTTCGGTACTGAACGCTGTATTATCCCAAATATAAAGACAGGAACCATGAAAGGCTATAGACTAAATATTTAAATTGCAAGAATGTATACTAAATATAACTAATCTAATACCCCCTGAAGACCTCTGTCTCCCCAGATCTAATGTCATACAATATGATTACCTCGGAATCTGTAACCGCCACAATACATATGTATCACGATGTACCTATATAATACTACTACATGTTCTCCTACCGAGATAATGGTCTGCGCACCACGTTGTGTAATGTTTTATTCTGTTGGATGTACTGTGTGTTAAAACAATAAAAACATTTATATGGAAAACAAAAAAAGCAAACAGAAATGTGTTAACCCAATATCTCAACAGTTATATAGGCCACAACTAGTGAGGAGTGCATTGTTGTGCCAGAAGTGGGATTGGAGCCAATGTTCACCATGGATCCCTGATCCACCAAGAAAATCTATCCACTCATTCAGTAAACTGGTAAAGAAAGGTAGGACATCATAAGGAAAATAATACTTTCTTTTTTGGGCTTCAAGGGGGAAGGTATCTTGCTCGAAAAAATAATCTGCAACACATACACAAAATTCAGTACTGAAATGCTTCTCACACCTGCCAAACAGATTCAAACCTGCATTGAAATTTTGAATTTGACTGGTAATGCAGGAAGCAGATGTAGAGAAAAATTATTTATCAAGATTTAGGAAGAACGCTCCTATCCAAATTCTACTAATTCTATATGGAGGTGTATGTGTACTTACAGTGAAGAACAAAGCATAGAAATGTGATTTAGGTGTTAAAGAAGAACTCCAGGAAATAAAAAAAACTAACCATTGCAGTGGGGCTACCCCCCGAATTGCAAGGGTTAACTCTTCTTTTTGGCCTAGGGGCAAAAATAAAGAAAATTCACTCATCTGATGCTCGATCCTCTTTGACAGCTAGACTGGTACCTGCAGCCTCATCTCCCTTGGGCTCCAGCATTCTAAGGACCAGTGACATCATCACATCTAATGAAAGTGCATTAGAATTGAGAACGCCAAGGAGCATTCCACTGCTAGAGCTGAGGGGGAAAGGGGTAAGCAATCACTGACCGAGTACATCTTTTTTTAGCCCCTAGACCAAAATGAGCAGTTAACCCTTGCTGTTTGGGGATAGCCTCTTCGGCTATTCATTGCAGCTGCAAACGACTATTTTTAGCCATACATCAGCTGCATTTGGCTCCCTTCACACACCTCTGGCTCAGCCGGACAGCCTCAGCTCGTCCGGCCAAACTGCAGAGAAGAGCCTGTTCGCCTGAGCCGATGCAACATCTGGATCGGCTGAAGCGAGCGTTCAGCAATTAATTCCCTGCTGTTCACTTGAGGTAGTCAAGCAGAATTAAACATGTTGTTGCAAACAAAAAAAAAAACTGTGTGTAGTCTACCCCAATTCATACCAGACCCTTTAGATCTGGTAGGAATGTTAGTGGAAAAACCCTGTTGCCCCCCAAAAAAGCATGGGGTTCCCTTCCCCTCCAAAGTCATACCAGACCTGTTAGGTCAGGTAGGAAATTTAGCGGGGACCCCAATGCCCCCCCAAAAAATGGGGTCAAATTCCATATCATGTCAGACCATTAATCCGAGCAGCGGCCTAGCAGAACAGGAAACGGCAGGGGCAAGTGTGCCTTGGATGATGTGAAGTGGACCACATCAATGGACACTTTTTTTGCGGGGGGTTTGCTAAGTAAAGGAATTGAAAAAAACTGTCTTGTGTTTTTTTGTTTAAATAACTGACTATTTCTCGATGTGTGTTTATTTACTATTTTATTCAGTATCTAGTGAATAAGTAGGGGTAACAACTACCCTTTACTCATTTACAAGGGGGGGCAGCATCTTTGTGCCCCCTTTATGAAAGGGGACACCCAAATTCAGATAAGCCCCCCTGCCTGCAGGCCCCAGCAACCACTGGGCCAGGGTGGTAGGGAAGAGGCCCTTGTCCTCATTGACAAGGGAACAAGGTGTTTTTTCAGAGAGCCAATCCCTGGAAAAGCACACTCCCAATGTCGAGGGCATGTGGCCTGGTATGGTGCAGAAGGGGCGGGTGCATGCTCCTCCCTCCTGCTCTGCCAGACGCTGCTCAGATGAAGGGTCTGTTAGGAATATTAAGGGGGACCCCACGCTTTTTTTGTTTTTCTTGCTGTTGGAGCCCCCCTAAAATTCCTACCAGACCTAAAGGGTCTGATATGAATTGGGGAGGGGACTACATGCTCTCTTTTTTTTAAATTCTATCTTTTAACAAACTTTCAGAGCTTCGGTCAGCTATAACGGACCATTCTCCCTGCTCCGGCTGTTTGTTCAGCTTTGCCGAGCTGAAACGTGTTCAATCAGCTCGGCTAGATTTAGTTGTTTACTTTATCTGCCTTTGGCTGCTGTACACTCTATTCACAGTACGGTTCAGCTAAACCAAATGCTTTCCACAGCCAAAGTGAGAAGAAGGATTTAGCCGAATCCTCTGCTAATTCTTCGGCTCCTTTGTGAATAACCCCTTTAGTGTGCTTGGCATATATTAACTCTTATGGCATTGGTCGAGTGGTTGTTAGTAGATACAGAGTTATTCCAAAGTGTACCTTTAGTGCTGGGTTTGATGAGCAGTTACATTTGCAGACTTGGGATAGAGCATGGTATATTTTGGTTTGGTTCGAAACATAGGCTGTACTGTTGCTTAGTTCTTGGTTCTTACTGCTTAGAGTATAGAGTTAATGTATTCAGAAGACTTACGTTACAACCTGCATGCTTGTTTTGGGTAATCAGGTGTCTCATTTTGTACTGAAGCCATTGGATGATACAACAGCCAGGAAAGTAGCTACTGCCAAAAAGTCAGTTATTGTAACCTCTATGTTTCTACCATGATGAGCTCCTTTTAAATCTGGGTACCACAAATGTTTAGAAAGAGGACAATAGAACCCGAGTGCTTTTGGTTTATATAAAATATATATATATTTTTTTAAACTTACTTTAGTAAGTTATGTAAAGAGATGGACCACCCAAATATTTTAGGAAACTTAAAGGGAAACTATAGTGCCCATGTATGTTTCAATTAAATGATTGGTATAGACATAGGGGTTGATTACTAACGGCAAATAGTGTGTTCATTTTGCAAGGGAATTTACACTTAGCTTACCCAATCGTGTGCATGAAAAGAAGAAATATAGAAAAATAGAAAGTAAATCGATCCTTTAAATTAGGGTTGCACAGATACCAAGTACAGTACTAGGTACAAGTATGAGTACATGTACCAATACTTTTGAGCTCCAAGACTGGACTAGAGGCAAATTAAAAAATTAAGAGGCAGCTGTCATTTGTAAGGAGCACACGGAGCTCCTGGGATTTGTACATCTCTGTTTTAATGTACGATTTTGTTTTTATAGATATAAATAAAGGGATGCACAGATACCAGTTTTGCGAGTACGAGTACTGGTACTTGCCGAGTACTTACAAGTACGAGTACTGATACATTTTTGTTTATTGTCATGTGACAGTTTTTCTAAAACAATACAGACTAATGATTTTAGGACAGTGGTGGAGTGCCAGAGCCAGGTCCCAGCTGCAACCGCTGCAACCCTGGTAATTCTCATGAAAATGCCAGGTATCTGCACTGGTACTCGAAAAGTATCTGTGCATCCCTACTTTAAATGCATATTGAAAAGTTAACGGAAAAATTTGTTTATTGCCTTTTAAGGAATATGCCAGCAAATGTGTACAAGTAACACTTATAAGCCATATTATCAGTGAACTCAAAACACAAAAAAAATTGGAAAGGATCAGTGAAATAACTAGTGTCTATCTATCATCATAAATTGTTTATCTAAATCCACTTTTACAGTAAATTTGCAAGTACACAGTGAAAAATGTAATACATGCTTTAAAATTGTCACAGGATGTGACCTTGTGGTAAACACATCCCAGCTGCTTATGGAAAATTGTCTGCGAATGTACTACTTAGATGCCTAAGTGACAGCTCAACAAAGAAAGACTTCAGACAGTTCAACTTTTTTTAAGGTTTTTTGAGTTAACATGTTGTTCTAATTCCTTCCTATATACATAATACTTCTGATTTTAACTGAAACTGGCTCCAGTCAGCTTGTTAACCTAAGCAATCTTTTTCAACTGCTATACAGCCGTGATCGCTTTTCCTTTTAGCAGCTACTATCCTTCACCTTTCTACCTATAAATAAATAAAATTAGTTGGATTTCTTCTAACTAGGTAAAAATGAATAGGCAGTAAAGTTAACAAAATAAAAATTGGCACTCGACCCAGATGTAACTAATATGCATGTTGCGGAACTTTGCATATATTATAAAAAGCTGGACGAATATATGCTCCGCTTAAAGCTGAACTCTAGGCAGATATGAATGACACGATTTATTGCAGCTCTGCCAAAATTAATACAGCATTAATTGTATGTTTTAAATCCAAGCAGTATAGGTATCTGAATATGGTCAAATCATACTATGTACAGCAGGGCTGGAGTGTGAGATGAATAAGCAGCACAAGGATCCAATCAGTTCATGTGTTTACATGAAGCATGCTGATAGGAAAAGAAAGCAACAGTGACAGAGAGATGAGCTGATCATCGTTCTGCTTCTCCTTTTACTGGTCCAGGATGACTAAGGCTCAGAGGAAGTGGAATGAATGATACTGGCCATACGACTAAGGAACTCTGGCAAAAGAAAAAAATCTTTAAACTGAAGGTGAACATTGCAGCAAAAGCTGGTTTGTTTTTTTATCGTTTAATTGAATATGCATTCTTGTTATTATTGGTTGGTGTTGTGCTTTAATTATAGTACCCCTTCAGGCCCTGCTTCATACTGGTACCAGCTCTGTAAGCTCATAAGGAGAGACATGCATCATGTCTTCCCCCTTTAGAAGTGGTTGAACATAAACCACTTACAATTCCTGCAATGCTTCCTGGGTCAACGCTGGCTTGAAGAAGCACATTACTTGACAGCTCTGGTATTATGAGTGGAGCACATTGAAGCTAACTGAAACCCACCCTATGCCAAAAAGAATAGCGGTTGGTAGGGCCAGTGAAGCCACACATTTTTAAAAATAAATAATAATAAAAAAGAAATGGAAAAAAAATAGCATTAGATTTTACTATATCAGGTTTCCTCGTGTGTGGTAGACAGCTTTCCCATCCTAATCTTTTCACATATAAGACATGTTTTCAAATGGATTATCACTTCCATATAATTGCATGACTGAAGTGGACTCAGCTTTACTTTACTTACTAAGCTCAGTGAAAAATGTATATTCCTTCAGTAAATCAACCCTTTTAGAACGAGATAAAAAAAGCTGATAGAGAACGTATTAGATTACATGGCTTAGTATATGGCTTAATTTTGCACATAAAGAAAAGAACAGTTTCAAAGTTGGTGCACCTTAAGGGTGTAATTTACTACAGGAGTAATTTATATTCGTCTAGTTTACCTGTGCTCTGTTAATAAAGTCCAACATAAGCGAAGATAAATTGTTTGACTGGAAGTTTCTTGTGCAGGAACAGCACAAAAGCTGATCTTTTATTAAATCACATAATGACTATTTTAGGAAATTACAGAAACAAAATGTGAGTTGTTGTCCCTAGTGACCAGTCAGAATCCTTATTTTATTTTCCTAAGAGTATCATATAAAATCTGACGGGTAACCATGGGCAATGATCGACTTTCCCTAACATTTTTTTCCTTCAGTTTTTTATCTGGAGCATGTGCTGTATTTGAGTCACAGAACTTTAATATTGTAATAAATAACTATTATTAACCGCAGGGTATCCAAATGCACAAACTAAGGGGCTGCAAATTTATTTTGTATGGTCAATTTGAAATGTGGTTTGCACATTGTGACATAGGGAATGAGTTAACAAAAAGCTATTTTTTTGCACTGGATTTGAGTTTTGGATATGGTTGGTGTGGTATGTCAGTAATTGATTCAATGGCTTTTCTAAAAGAACATTCCAATGTTGGATTCAATACAGTTGGAAAATCAGATTGTCAAGGAAAATGACAAATGTTGCATTATCTGTCCAACGTACAGTGCAAGTGGAAAAGTAGCATTTGCTACTTTTTGCCAGAGATATAATTTAATATATAAAAACACATTTTAGAATAGTATTATATTTTTCCTGTTTTTGTTTACTGTAATGTGCTGGCTTTATTTAATTAGGTTATTAAATAACATTAGCCAAACAACAGAAACAAAAGAATAGCCATACATTAAAAGTTACAAAACATTTATGGAAACATTGCCAAACTAAAATCTTTCCATCAGTTTCAAAAACAATAAGCAATACTATACTGTCTGAATATAGACTCTGGGCAGATTTAAACTAGCTATTCACTTCAAATTATTTATTTGAGTGCAATGTGTACAACTAAATAATTTAAATGGCATATAATACAAGTAAAGATTTTTCAAGTGGCATTTGTTTAAAAAACAAAACAAAAGGTGATGGTTAAAACACCTCAACAACTGTAACAGCTTTTTTTTTTTTTTAAACACAGCAAATTTGGAACAATAAATGTTAACCTACATATAATTCTGATCTCACGTAATAAAGGCAGTGTTAATGAAAAAACAGATACAAAGCAATAGTGTAATGTGCAACAATAGATAATGGATGTACACTAAAAAGGGCCAAGGTCCAGAGCACACACTACCTGATCTTCACCAGAGCACCCCACAGGGCATGATGGACTTTAGAGCCAGTACCAGGTTGCAGCCCTGTGCAGATGGTAGCTGGCCTGAGCTTAGAACCAGAGCATGGTACAAAGTTGACAGGTAAATACAGAAACAGGGTCAAAGGTCAGGACAGGCAGGGAACAAGCATAGTCAATACACAATGAAGTCAGTAATTAGTTAAGCAGGAATGCAGGAGCACAAGAGCTAAAACAGAACTTCAGCCTCGGGCAAGGAAATGGGCCTATTGCTCAAGGTGTTGGCCTAAGGCAGGGGTGTCCAAACTCCGACCCTCCAGCTGTGGTGGAACTACAAATCCCATGAGGCATTGCAAGATTCTCACAGCCACAGACATGACTCCCGGAGAGAGATGCATCATGGGATTTGTAGTTTCAACACAGCTGGAGGGCCGGAGTTTGGACACCCCTGGCCTAAGCATAGCTAAATAATAAGGTTGATCGACAGGTTGGATGAGAGGCTGGCTATGTAGCTGCTATATCAATTAGTAGGTGAAATATGGCCATGCCTATACCTCACAGTCCCGTGTATCAAAGTAGGCTGCAGCACAATATAAGAGAAATTACATAGTGGTAGAACCACACAGAGTTACAGATCTGTATTGCTGCTGATATTTGACAAATAGTAAGTGGTGTCCCTAGCACCTAGCATTCGGCGAACAAGACTCAGGTCTTATCCAGGTACCCTGCATCTTATATTTGGTCTAATTATATAGGAGTTGCACCAAAGATGCGGTTCAAAGCCAATGGATGTGTATACATCAGCTTCATATTATTATTGGCTTAGTTCATTCTAGTGTTTACTGTAGTACTTTTCTCTTAATCAATATCACCACATCCCTTTACTCTTTAGGTTGGAGAGGACAAGCCGCTGCAGCACAGAGCATGAGGGAGAGGGTGATAATATCAAGCTGGTTCTTTGGGATTTATTATGAACTTTAAAGCACTTACATTTTTTTACACCCACTGTTTGTTGCAGCATGCAATGTGCATTGACATTAAACTGTAGAACGTTGCCCTGCTGTGTCATATGTCTTTTAGAATCCTAGCAATAATCCCTACTCCTATATACTTAGAACAAGCTAGATTCCTGTTCCTCTGAACGCAGCACTGTTCTTTAACTTCACCAAAGCAATGCCTTCTCCTGCACACAACTTTGAGCATCTCAAGCCATAGAGATACCCAAAGTGTTTCAAGAACATCAAGATGGTTAATGAAGCAATTTGGAGAGGCACACATAGTTTTCAGGCTCAGCAAAGCTTGTAGGTGTTACCCTCAGTTCTCTGGAGAGCAGTCACAATAAATAAAATATGGTGTACTTTTATCTGAGGTCATGTAGTAACATTTAAAATGATTCAGATTTCTAATGTAAAGAAATCTTTTTGCTTCACTTTGGTTTATGCGTGGTATAAGATTGAAATTACATATTCAGCAGATCAGTCTGTACAAATATACAGCATCGCCAAGGGTAAAATGTAATGTTCTTATATTAAAGCAGGATCTGTGATCTAATTGTCATGTGGAAACAAAAGGCTCAGGTTGCTGTAGTATTTTAATACATGTACTGTTATTTAAACTACGTATGTGCTTTACTTGCAAAATAAATAAATTAGCAACCATGTTCTTTTACCACTGAACGTGATACAAACAGACACCTGGTAGTAATTACAGAGGGTAGTCCAGGTTACAGTATGTGGTGTTCTCTTGGCTATACGTGTTCTATTCTACTATCTTACATTTACCAAATCTCTACCCTGTTTTCTCTGTTTGGATAACACTGTATTTGCTAGATCCTACATAACACGTGCATTGTTAGTGAATGCTTGTACTGTGCAGACTGGAGAGTACTTCTATCTGTGTGTTGATGGCTGCACACTTTGTCATTTATCTATAGAAGGTTACTTTCTTCACACCACTGATCCTTAAAAGAGAACTAAAACCAAAACTTAGTTGTTTTTTTTTACTTTACTTCTTGTTTTGGGTCACAGGAGTACATTGACTAATGTACTCCTGTGTCCCAGAGACCCAAAGTCATCAAATAGAGGGCTTATGCCCACTATCTTCTGACAACGCTGTAGATGGGAAGGATCCCAACAATATTGTTTGGATCCACCTGGCTCTGCTTCCCCTGCCTGTCCCTCTAATGAGTGCTGATAGGCACTGCTCTCTGCAGAGGACAAAGGAACTGACCAATCAACAGTTATATGATCACTCAGCACTTGATCTTAGAGTCAACGTGTGATAGTTGCAGTGTCCCACGCCAGCGAAAGTATATTTTACTCTCCCCACACTTCTCTATTAATGTGATTCTGTACCTGGTAATGCAGAGAAATGATCCCCTGTGTTGAAAACACAAAAACATATGCTAATATGCACTGATTGTATTACTGATATTCGGATGTACTGTTATGTCTTTTTAGCACTAGATGGCACTGTAGTGCAAGTCTAATCTATGCTAGTTTTCTATATGCATGCTTATATCTATGATACACAAGAAGTTCAAATTATATACACTCACCGGCACTTTATTAGGTACACCTTGCTAGTACCAGGTTGGACCCCCTTTTGCCTTCAGTACTGCCTTAATTCTTTGTAGCATAGATTCAACAAGGTTTTGGAAACATTCCTCAGAGATTTTGGTCCAAATTGACATGATAGCATCACGGAGCTGCTGCAGATTTGTCAGCGACACATCCATGATGTGAATCTCCCGTTCCACCGCATCCTAAAGGTGCTCTATTGGAGTGAGATCTGGTGACTATGGAGGCCGTTGGAGTACAGTGAACGCACTGTCATGTTCAAGAAACCAGTTTGAGATGATGTGAGCTTTGTGACATGGTGCATTATCCTGCTGGAAGTAGCCATCAGAAGATGGGTACACTGTAGTCATAAAGGGATGGACATGGTCAGCAACAATGCCCAGGTAGTGTCAGGGACCAGAGCGCCTCCAGGTTGCCCTGGGACCTGGTCCTGCAATTCCGGTGCTCACCTGCAGGTGTCTCCAGGCAGCCAGGGGCTGTCAGGTACCAGACCACCACTAGGTGGTGCTGGAACCTCCAAGTCCCATGCTCATCTGCAGGCGCCTCCCAGCTGTCGGCAATTAATCTCCAAATGGTGCTGGCCTGGGAGGGTATTTAGCCCCTTCTCACAGTGAGGCTGGTGCCTCAGTATTGTCACCCTAACCTGTATCATGTTGCCTGAATCCTGTTTCCTGTTTCTTGTATCCTGTATCCAGTATCCTGTAGCCTCCTTGAACCCTGACTACTGATCTGTGGCTCCCCTCTTGTTGCCCTGCTCCCCAGGTTCACTTGCCCTGTATTCCTCTGTGTGTGATTTCGCTGTTTGCTTCTAGTTAGGTTATTTTATGTTACTTGTGGGTGTTGGTGGGGTTACTTGTGTTTTTATGATTTTGGTGTGTTTAATAAACTATAGGTTTATAAGCATTGTCTGCTGTGGTCACGTATTTGGTCCTGCATGCGGTGTTGGGGACACCTGTGCACGATATCCTGACAGGTAGGCCGTGACGTTTAAAACGATGCTCAATTGGTACTAAGTGGCCCAAAGTGTGCCAAGAAAATATCCCCCACACCATTACACCACCACCACCAGCCTGAACCGTTGATACAAGGTAGGATGGTTCCATGCTTTCATGTTGTTTATGCCAAATTCAGACTCATCAGACTAGGCAACGTTTTTCCAATCTTCTATGGTCCATTTTTGGTGAGCCCTTGTGAATTTTAGCCTCCGTTTCCTGTTCTTAGCTGACAGGAGTGGGACCTGGTATGGTCTTCTGCTGCTGTCGCCCATCTTCTTCAAGGTTCAATGTGTTGCGCATTCAGAGATGGTATTCTGCATACCTTGGTTGAAACGAGTGGTTATTTGAGTTACTGTCGCAAACCAGTCGGCCCATTCTCCTCTGACCTCTGACATCAGCAAGGCATTTTCGGCCACACAACTGTCGCTCACTGGATATTTTCTCTTTTTCAGGCCATTCTCTGTAAACCTTAAGAGATGGCTGTGCGTGAAAATCCCAGTAGATCAGCAGTTTTTGAAATACTCAGACTAGCCCGCCTGGCACCAACAACCATGCCACGTTCAAAGTGACTTAAATCCACTTTCTTCCCCATTCTGATGCTCAATTTTACTTCAGCAAGTCAACTCCACCATGTCTACATGCCTAAATGTATTGAGTTGCTGCCATTTGATTGGCTGATTAGTAATTTGTGTTACCAATCAATTGAACAGGTGTACCTAATAAAGTGGCCAGTGAGTGTATATGTTTCCTGTTGATGCTGTATTCCTATATACACAGATGTAATGTCCTGCTAAGCAAGTAAAACTTAATTCAACATTTCAAGGGAGAAATTATCCCTCCCAGTTGTTATTAGGACTAGAGGATATATAGAGTGTTATTGACTATTGAGCCAAAGGATCTAGCCGAAGCTTCTGCTGATCCTTCGACTCGCTTCGGCCGCCTCTGCCCTTCGGTTTAATGGACCCAAATGGCTGCTGTACGGGCTATTCACAATAGCCCGTACAGCAGCCGATGGCAGCCAACTGCTCAGCTGAGCAGAATGCATATGCTTCAGCTCGGCTGAGCCATAGTGACATCCAAAGCAGACCATTCTCCCCGCAAAAGACAACAGCTGGGCGGAACCAGCCGTAATGTCACAGTTGGCTCCGCCCAGTTGCTGTCCTTCAATGACAGCCCAGCGTCCTTGAGAACACTGGGCTGTCATTACATGACAACAGCTGGGCAGAGCCAGCCGTGATGTCACAGCTGGCTCTGCGCATGTGTTTTGATTTGTCCGGGACCTGCGGGCGGACTGTCAGGTGCCAGAAAAATGTAAACAGTTGGGTGGAGCTAGCGGTAATATCACCGCTAGCTCCGCCCAATTGTTTATATGTTGCCGGCATCTGTCAGAATGCCATTCTGCAGCTGGAGTTCCTCGTGTGCGCACTGGTGGGCGGGGGTCAGTTTTTTTTTTACAATTTTTAAAAATTATTATTTTTTTTTTATTACGTCGAGTCGTCATCGTGGACAACGCTAAACATTGTAATTGACCCTGGATTAAGTCTGGCCTCTTTTTTTTAAATAGAATGTAACTCTTTAGTGAATGAGTAGGGGTATAAGTACCCCTACTAATTCACAAGGGGGGCCGCATCTGGGGGCCCCTTTATTAAAGGGGTACGCTGATGTGAATAAGCCCCTCCTGCCCGCACCCCCACAACCAACACCCCAGGACTTGTGGGGAAGAGGCCCTTGTCCCCTTCAGCAAGGGGACAAGGTGCTTTTCTGGGGGGAGTGCCTAGAGTATGTGGCCTGGTATGGCAGGGAGGGGGGCACTTGCTAACCCCCCCTTCCTGCAGGTATGTGCTCAGATCAAGGATCTGGTGGGGAATGATGGGGGGACCCCATGCTTTCCTCTTTAAAATTCATACCAGACCTTAAGGGCCTGGTATGACTTTGGGGGGGAACCCCACGCATTTTTTTCTTTTTAAAAAAAAATAGGGGTCCCTCTTGACATTCCTACCAGCCCCAAGGGTCTGGTATTGTTTGGGAGGGGGACCCCATGCTGGTTTTTAAAAATTATTTTCTTAACTTTTTTTATATTTTGTTTACATTTATTTAAATACTTTTTAAACTTTTTTTTCATTTGTTTACATTTTACCTCTGAGCTTTATTCACTCACTGCCGTTCGACCCCTATGAGAATAGGGGTGAACGGCAGCGAGAGAAGTGCCAGAGTTTCGGCTCAGCAGATCCAGATGTTGGATCAGCTGAGTTGAACTCCTTCTGCACTACGGCTCAGCCGAACATGCAGAGCATGTTTGGCTGACCGAAAGCAGCCGATGTACGGCTGATTTTTGCCGATGTATGGCTGAAATCAGCCGTACTGAGCTGAAGTGAATAGTTTAATGTTCACTTTGGCTCGGTTATTCACTCGGCTGCCTTTGGCAGCTTTGTGAATAACCCTCATAGTGTCTATGTTGTAGAGCTCAAGGGAGTGGGAGGGTTTGTGCAGTTACTAACAGGACTATTCACAAAAGGGTCAAGAGTTTGGAGAAGGCAGAAGAAGTGAACAATCTAGGACAACATAGCTGAACTGGGAAGTGAGCTGAATTGGAGAATCTTTCCAAATCAGCTATTTTATCCTAGATTGTTCACTTCTCCTGCCTTCTCCAAACTCTTCACCCTTTTGTGAATAACCCTTTAAAAGACAAGTGGGCAGAGCTGACACCACTCAGTTCACAAAAAAGCCCACAACAGGGGTTTTTTGGTACTTGAAAAAGGGACGGGGGCATGTGTATTACAAAGATGTACTCCATATTGTTTGTTTTATTTTGCCCTAACATACACTTTAAGGAAATATGAACTCATAATGCACTCACATAGGCCACAGCTTGCATTCATAGAAATGCTTAGACAGTGATGTATGCTCAATTTTTTCTTTCTTCTCCCCTGAGATACTTTTGATTTCAAATGCTACAGAGAAGTAGTTTCATAACTTCTAAAACAACCTCCGTGGTCATTTAGTCTAACTTTCTTAGATGCATGTTCAATATAAATCAGACCATATGGGCACCACATTATATAGTATGCATCACTAGTCATGTGGCCTTTTATTCGTATTTGCAAATCTTCAGTCGGATATGTGATGTAACCACCTCATATAATTGCAGAGCAATTTAGATATCTAAGACACAGACTACAATCTATTTGGTTTTTGACCAGAAATTCAGAGTCAGAGTCAGGGTTTTCTTTCTTCCACTGTTAGCATCCTATTTTTACACCCTTAAATAGTATTTTTTTCTGACCACTTTTGTTCAATTCATAGATAGTTATCCTTGTTTCTCTTAAGGTCTCATGCACACGGGTGTCTAGGGATTCCTACCACAAGAACCTGCTGATTTTTGCAGTAGGAATCCCAGGGGTGCCCATTTAGATGTGGCCGCTGTGTCTATTCAAGTTAATGACAGGGTGACAGCAGCCGGATCCATCTTTGACTGTCTGAATGTAATTGTACATGGTTACAATTGGGAGAGATGCTTTTCTTGGGATGCAAACTCTCTGCGTACCAAGACAAATATTGCTCCCATTCCACAGGTAATCATACCATATACAAATACATGCAGACAGTCACAGACAGATGTGGCCACTGTCACACTTAGGATTTCTGCTGCAAGAATCTGCAGGCTCCTTTGGCAGGAATCCCGAGGCCTGGAGGAGGCCTGAGTATATTGTGACAAACAATCAAATAAAGCTTAAGGATTATTAATAATCAGTGGACACTTGTCCTTCCTTCAACATAACTTGGACATCAAGGAGATGTAAACCTTCTTGATCAAAGCCCAAGGTAGATTTGTAATTGTGGATTAAAAAAAGGGGCAATGTTTACGCAAAGGATTCTTTAAATCTTCAGTGTCCTTCTGTAGTCCTGATCTCCTATTACAATTCTTTTACATTCTACTTTGTTATGTATTGTTTATCCCTGCTCCCTTCTCATTTCCAACATTGTAAACAAAATATTCCAGTTCCTTTATTCATGCACCATTCCCTGGACTGATAATCTCATTTGAACGTTTAGCCTCCTTACAGTATAGTCTAATTCTGCTTAAAGTAAACCTATAGTGGGAGAAACACAGAGGATGACCTTCATTGAAAATACTAGTTGACTGGTTGCCACACTGATCCTCTTCCACTTGGAAAACTGCTTCCTGGGTCACAGGGAATTATAGGGATTAGGGGAAGGCCTGCCAAATGTCACAACAAATGCATACATATGTATTGTTTATTTGACACAAGCCAACTTTGACTTACATTGTTGGTTCTCTCAACCCTAACATATCCCTTTAGCCATATAGATTGTGAATAATAAGAGTAAACAGTTGGTCCATTGAAACCAATATAAATACCCTTGTTTACCTTTTTTTACTCAAGTCAGGCGATCTGTCTCCTTTTCTTCCATACTACATGATCGGTAAGTAGGCAGGGCTGCTGTGTTTTCCTATGCTTTGCCCAGTGCCGCACAGAGCCAATTGGAGTGCATGTAGCCATTAGACTTGTGCGATTCGTTTCATTCCGAATAGAAATTTGGACACATTTTCTGAAATTCAGAGATTCAGATGTATCCAAAGTTCCAAATTACAGAAATGACAAATGCAAACGAATACGAATATCCGATTCAGAAATTCGTTAGCAGTAGTCTGTACGAAATTTCGTTTGTGGACAAAATTTTGTTGCCGCAGTGACAGGAAAAAAAAAACTTTTTTTTTTAGTCTGCAGAACAGGAAAAAAAAGTGAGGTTCCCCCTAAATTGATACCAGACCCTTTAGGTCTGGTAGGAATGCTAGGAGGGACTACCCCAAGTTAAAACAAAAAAAAGTGTGTGGGGTTTCCCCCAAAATCCATACCAGGCCCTTTTTTTTAACTTGGGGGAGTCCCTCCTAACATTCCTACCATTTCCCCATTTTTTTTTTTAAATGGGGAAAAAAACGTGGGGTCCCCCCCTAACATTCCTACCAGACCCTTGACCCGAGCACAGGCCCGGCAGGGCAGGAAAGGGGAGATTGAGCACCACCCCCCTGTGCACCTTACCAGGCCACGTGCTCTCGACATTGGGAGGGTGTCCCACTTTTTTTCTCTAATGTCACTTTGCTGCAACGACATTTCGTCCACAAACGAAATTTCGTACAGACTACCGCTAATGAATTTAGTCCGAATCCCGAAATTAATTGATTTTCAGACCCGAATCCCGAAAAACGAATGAACGCAAAATCCGAATAAAAACGAAACAAAACAAGTTTTTTTGTCACCGCACATGTCTAGTAGCCATATGGGGCTCTATTGGATGAGGGGAACAGAGAAAGCTGTGTCAATGCATGGCTGTTCAAGAAAGAAAGTAGGAGCATGTGCACACAGGGGTGGCAATGCTGCAGAGTGTAGATCAGCCTGCAGAGCGTTAACACAGGGAATGAGGTAGTGCTAGCAACTGTCTGGATCACCAGTTATTTACTATTTACTGGTTTGTCTTTACAACAAAAGAAGTGTAAACATAATTACATAGTTACATAGTATTTGAGGTTGAATAAAGACATAAGTCCATCAAGTCCAACCTATTGCGTGTGTGCATTTATGTTTGAGCAGGTGTGTGCGTGTATATTAGTCCATGTGTGATCTTGTTCTTAGGCGTACCTGTACCCCTGTATATTATGGTCTCCGAGGAACTCGTCCAAGAGTTTCTTGAATGCTTCCACACTCTTAGCTGAAATCACTTCATGCGGTAGCGAGTTCCAGACCTTAACCGCTCTAACTGTGAAGAACCCCTTGCTCCCTGTGTGTTGAAATTTTGTTTACACCAATTTTTGTTGCTGCCCTCTGGTCTTTCTTACGGAGCTAACCATGAACCGTTTGTTAACAATGTTGCTGTCACCATTGAACAGTTTATACAAGAATATCATGCCCCCCCTTAATCTCCTAACCTCCAATGAGAACATATTTAATTTTAGCAACCTTGTTTCATGGTTGGACTGGACTGGACTTTTTCCAGCTCAAGGACATCTTTTCTGAGTATCGGTGACCAAAACTGGACCGCATACTCCAGATGAGGCCGAACGAGTGATCTGTAAAGTGGCAAAATTATAGACTTGTCCCTGCAATACATTCCCTTCTTAATGCAAGACAGGACTCTACTTGCTTTGTTTACAGCAGCCTGGCACTGCGAGCTGTTCTTTAGTCTGCGGTCTATGATAACCCCCAAATCCTTCTCCGTTTCCGACTTCCCTAGTGGCACCCCCAAAGTGTATAGTCCATTTGCCTGTTTTTTACTCCAAAGTGCATTACCTTGCATTTATCGACATTGAACATCATCTGCCATACAGTTGCCCACTCCCCAAGTTTATCCAGGTCCTCCTGTAATGTTATAACATTTAAATCCATGTCTATTGCCCTCCCAACTTTCGTATCATCAGCAAACACTGAGGCACGGCTACTCAATCCCTCCCCTATATCATTCATAAATAGGTTAAAAAGCATGGGATCCAGCACAGAACCCTGGGGCACGCCACTCATGACCTCAACCCAGTCTGAAAAGGTGCCGTTTATTGATACTCTTTGTACACGTTCCTTTAGCCAGTTTTCTATCCACGTGCACACTACTTCATCTATGCCCATAGCCCTTAGCTTGTATAACAAGCGTTTATGTGGCACCTTAACAAATGCTTTGGAAAAGTCCAGATAAACCACATCCACCGGCCTCCCTCCATCCAGATCTCTACTTACCTCTTCGTAAAAGGTCAGCAGGTTGGTCTGACAAGAACGATCCTTCCTAAATCCATGCTGGTTATCAGTTATTATGCCATGATCCCGGACGAATTCCACTAAGTAGTCCTTAATAATTCCCTCTAACAGTTTACATACTATGCATGTTAGACTAACTGGTCTATAGTTCCCTGGTTGGCATTTTGACCCTTTTTTGAATATAGGTACCCCATTTGCCCTTCGCCAGTCGCTTGGCACTCTACCAGACATTACCGATTCCATAAAAATTAGGAACACTGGTTTTATTATCTCCATGTCCAGCTCCTTGAGTACCTTGGGATGTAGATTATCAGGTCCTAATGCTTTATTTGCATTTAGTAGTTTAAGCCTATGTTGTATCCCAGTTTCAGTCAACCACTCAGGTTTATTTCCTGTTAAATTTTGTGTTTTATCATGTACATTAAACCCGTCTGTTTCCTTGGTGAATACCGACGAGAAAAAAGTATTTAGCGCCTCGGCCCTCTCCTTCTCGTTTGTGAGTAACGTCCCATTTATGTCCTTTATTGGGCCTATCTGGTCCTTTCTCCCCTTTTTACTGTTTATGTATTGATAAAAAATGTTGGGGTTCCGTTTACTAACTGTAGCGATATATTTCTCACCAGAATGCCAATATTGACCCCTCTGTTTTATACTTAGTGAATGCCACTTTCTTTTCCTTAATGTGTGTCAGGATCCAGAGCACCCCCAGGTGGCGCTGGAGCCAAGTCCTGCAGTTCCTGTGCTCGCCTGCGGGTGTCTCCAGCAGCCAGGGACTGTAAGGAACCTGCAGCTCCAGTACTCACCTGCGGGTGTGCCCCAGCTGTGAGTGATCATCCCATCACCTGGTGCTTCCTGGGAGGGTATTTAGGCCCTCCCTGCAGTCAGGAAGCTGGCTTAGTATTGCGTCGCCTGCACCTGACTGA
>NW_017306636.1:304779-308627 GCF_000935625.1 Nanorana parkeri
GTCTGACAAGAACGATCCTTCCTAAATCCATGCTGGTTATCAGTTATTATGCCATGATCCCGGACGAATTCCACTAAGTAGTCCTTAATAATTCCCTCTAACAGTTTACATACTATGCATGTTAGACTAACTGGTCTATAGTTCCCTGGTTGGCATTTTGACCCTTTTTTGAATATAGGTACCCCATTTGCCCTTCGCCAGTCGCTTGGCACTCTACCAGACATTACCGATTCCATAAAAATTAGGAACACTGGTTTTATTATCTCCATGTCCAGCTCCTTGAGTACCTTGGGATGTAGATTATCAGGTCCTAATGCTTTATTTGCATTTAGTAGTTTAAGCCTATGTTGTATCCCAGTTTCAGTCAACCACTCAGGTTTATTTCCTGTTAAAATTTAGTTTATGAAATAAGTTTTACCATTTGATTTCACCCACCATATAACGTAGTTTATCAAAGTTAGCCTTCCTGAAGTTTAGGCTTCTCGTCCACCCATCCCCCTTCCCTTTCTTGCACCCAATATTAAAAGCAATCACCTTGTGATCACTATTACCCAGTGTTTCCCCGATTACAATATCCTCAATTAACTCGGTATTATTACTGATGATCAGATCTAGGATGGTATTTTCCCTAGTGTGGACCTCAACCATCTGATCCATACAATTGTCTCGCAACATATTAAGAAAACGGGCCGCCTTTGCTGATTTGGAAGTTCCATTAGCCCAATTGAAGTCTCCCATAACCACAACATTTCCCCGTTTCCCCGCTTTTTCTATTTGGGATTGTAGGTGGGCCTCCTCCTCTCCCCCTATATTTGGAGGTCTATAACAGACACCCACAATAAGTTTACGGAGCCTGCCTGTCCCTCCTGAACAGGTTGTACCCTTCTATGTTAGTAGCCCAATCGTGGGCTAATTAGAGAAATGTATTTGCTGAGCTCTGATGAAAAACACATTTTGGGTTAACTGATACATTAATTGTACAAGATTTGATGCACTTAAATCAGTGCATATCATACTTGTTTGTTTAGTTCTACTTTGAGCATGTCTATATACAGTATAATTCTTACTAAATCTCTTCTCTGAAAATTATCAACCCTAGGATCTGTATTTACAAGTTCAACATACAATCTGCATTTCTGGTTGTCAACAAACTAATGTTGTTTTACTGTGTTCATTTCACTCTCTTAAGTTAGAAGGATGAATAGAATCATATTTAAATTTTTAATGAATGATGCATCATATTTATTAAAGACTATAGAAACAAACTATTGCTGCAAGACATAATTCACAAAACCTCTTTTAAACATAATTAGCTGCAGAATACCTAATTGAAATAGCAAACAAATGATATCATGTCTCAATTAACTAACTTTTTGTGACAAATAAAAAACAAAGTTCTTGGCTGCTCAAACAAGCAAAATAAAATATGTGACTTGCTACACAGTGGTTTTTCCTGTTTTATACAGTTATTAGTATATAGTAGTGGTCATAGCTATATTTAGCCAGATTAAGTGATTAATTAGGCATTTACCATATTTCAAAATCACCCAATTGTATTTATTTTAAAGACATATTAATCATCTATGAATGACAATTTTGGAACTGTCACACTCTCCCTTTTGATTACATGTACATCAGGTGATACCATTCTGAATGCTTTTGCAGCCAATCACATTATTTATCTATGTCCATCCATCCTCTCAATTGTCAGCTTTAGTGACTTATAGACATGTGCATTCGGATTACGACGAACCTGCAAATAAACGAAAATCAGTTGATTCTGCGGTTCGTCCGAATCCGAAAAAATTAATTTAATATATGCCCGAATATAGCAAAACATTATTTGGGCATACATAAATTTGTTTGCAGAATATGGCGGCGGCCATGTTGTCCGCCAGCGTGTTCTGCGCATGCCCGCCATCTTGGAGTAGATCTTGGTACCAAGATGGTGGCGCTTGAACATGCCGATATGGCCACCGCTCATTCTGTGGTTTCAGTGTGCGGTTTCAGATTCGGAGGCTCGTTGCCTCCAAATCCGAAACAATATAAAAATTAATTTCCTTTGAGAAAACGAATGGAAATTTTTTTGTTTTCATTTGTTTCGCCTGGAAACAAATGTTTTTGTTGTGCACATGTCTAGTGACTTATATGTATTTAAAATGTTTTTTTAAGCATTACACATGATCCAAGTTGTTGTTGTAAGTGGATACCTTTAACGAGACAATATTCTAAACTGAGACCTGTGACTAGAGCAATAAATACTTTTACTTCACCAGCACACCAAATCCTTTTAGGCTAGCAAAATGTTCATTTATTTGTTGCGTTGGTCAATGCTAAGCCTGATGCACGGTCCCGAAAGCGCTTGTTTATCTGACAAGAAACTGCAAATAAATGAACATTTTGCAATCCTATAAGGATTTGGCATGCTGGTGACATTTCTATATACTGTGACTAGAGCAGGCGCTTAATCCACGCTAGACAAATCAACTCCAGTATAACCAATCTCTGTCCAATTTTCTTCCAATCATCACCTGAAAAAGCCCCTATGAAGGGGGGTTGGTTAAGCCCCTAAAATTAATTAGCTATTGTTTTACTCTCATGAGGAATAAAATTAAAAATTTAACCTGTTTTTCAACTTTACCTATGATGCCACTTTACTCTACCAAATACTGACTACATCTAGACTCCGTTCTATACTATGGCACATAGACAACACAGAAACCCAATAGGGGAATTTATTAAAACTGGAGCAGCTGTTCATGGCAACCAATAAGCTTCTCTCTTACATATTCAAAGCTTAACTGAATAAACTCAGGAGAACAAGCTGACTGGTTATTATGGGCAACTGAGAGATCTGTGTTATTCTGTAACAGCTTCTGCTTCTTTGTGAACACTTCGATCCCAAATGTAAAGAATCTGACAGCTGTCACAGAATACACAAAAGTGTTGAACTGTTCACAGAAATAACAGTAATAAAAATACAGTGTGGGATTCTCCCAACAATTCATACCAGACCCTTTAGGTATCGTAGGAATGTTAGGGGGGACTCTGATTGCAAATTAAAATAGCCAATAGCAGAACGGCTACTGCAGAGGAGTGGACCTGAGAGAGAAAGGTCTCTCTTAGATCTACTCCTCTGTGACTGTGAGGCATTTGTCGGAGCAATAGCCAGCCTGTTATTGGCTATTTCAGTTGAAAATTGCAAATAGCAGGCTTTGTTTATTTCTGCCCACTGCCCAATGTAAACATTGCATCAGGGAGTTGTTGTTTTTTCATTTGTCAGTCGCAAGACGCAAGAACGATTTTGTGGGACATTTTTAATTTTTTCAAATAATGGAATTATCAAAAACTTGTGTTTGTGGTTTTTTTGTTCAAACAAAGGTTTTTTTTCAAAGGTGTGGTGTGTTTATTTACATTTTGTTTTACCCTTTAGTGAATAAGTAGGGGTACAAATACCTCTTACTCATTCACAAGGGGGGCGGCATCTGGATGCTGCCATTATGAAAGGGGATACCCAGATGCAGATCCAGATGAGCCTCCTTGCCCGCAGACCCCCACAACAACTGTATCAGGGTTGTGGGGAAGAGGCCCTTGCCCCTATCAGCATGGGGGCAGGGCATGTAACATGGTATGGTGCTCCTTCCTGCCCTGCCAGACTGCTGCCCAGATTAAGGGTCTGGTAAGGGATTTTAGGGGGACTCCACATTTTTTTCTTTTTCATTTTGTTGGCCTAAAGGGTCTGGTATGACGTGCCAGAGGAACCACATGTTTTTTTTTTTACATCAGGGGTCCCCCTAACATTCCTACCAAACCTAAAAGGTCTGGTAGGAATTGGGGGGGTGGGAGGG
>NW_017306636.1:308637-308954 GCF_000935625.1 Nanorana parkeri
AGAAATTTAAAAAAAACAAAGTAAACATTTAATGTCCCATTTCTGCAACAAATTTTCATTTGTATTCATTATTTGACTCATACGAAATGAACGAAAATTCAGATTCATCTGAATGCCTAAACGAATTAACTTTTAGACCTGAATACCGAAAAAGGAAATAACAAAACATCTGAAACTAAACACATTTTTTGCCAGCCAATATGTCTAACATATACTGTAGCTTAAATTAAGTAACGGGTTAGACTGTTGAAACAAGTTTTAGCAGCTACTTTGTGATATATACATTAAATATTAATTATACTGTGTGTATATATATA
>NW_017306636.1:309011-317040 GCF_000935625.1 Nanorana parkeri
TATATATATTAATTACAATATTACATTTACATTAATAGATCAATATTAATTATTTATAATGGACCCACCTATCATACATTTTTGAGTAAACTGTCCTTAACTGTCTAGTGAAGCACTTACTACGTTTGATTAGTGTGAGCATAAAGCCATTTTAATTCCATTCTCATGTGTTCTCCCAGTACCATATTGCTCTACCTGTTTACACATATTGAAGAGCATTTTGGGTTTTTTGAAAGCTGGCATGCTGTATTTTCGAGTATACCAACATGTTCTGTGTTATGCTGTATGTTTGAGAAAACCATGCAAGTTTCTGTTTTCTCACAGTAAATTACTGGAATTTAAGGGCAAGAAAATGCTACTGTGCAAAATATTTAACAGTCCTGTGCAAAATGGAACAAAATGCCATAAACCACATTGCCTGCTCAACATCCTTCATCAGAAAACTCAGCTCCTGTTACATATCTGCCAAATTACTTTTGTTCAAATGAAACCCAGCATGCAAAGCAAAAAGGTGAATCAGTGCCAGGATCAACATTTCTGTTACTTACAATATTTAGAATTTTCCCTTAAAGAAACAGTGTCACTTATCTCAACACTTGAAGCAGATCACAGATCATGCACACACGTGACAGGCTATTAATCTTCCAAATTACACTAAAACCAGCTACAAAGAAATCAGCAAATCCATCGATTCTGTCTGTATGCTGCCTTCCAATATTCACTGTATATACATAATAATATTTTACCACACCATTCTCAAAAATATTACATAGGCTCTCAATGGCCCTCACTCATCAAAGAGGCTAAAATAAGAACTGTCAGTGGTCTCCCACAGCAACAAGATTCTTCCAATCATTCTGTAATTTTTCATGGCAGGGTTATACTTGACCAGTTGCTATGTTACAGCACAGAGAGTTATAAGTAGGGATGCACCGATACCAAGTACAGTACTCAGTACAAGTACAAGTACAGATACTTTTCCAGCTCCAAGACTAGACTAGAGAAAAATTCTAAACTTAGGAGGCAGCTGTCATTTGTAAGGAGCACACGGAGCTCCTGGGACTTGCACATCTCTGTTTAAATGTATGATTTTCTTTTTATAAATATATATAAAGGGATGCACCGACACCAGTTTTGCGAGTACAAGTACTGGTACTTGCCCAAGTACTTACAAGGACAAGTACTGATACATTTTTTTTGTCATGTGACAGTTTTTCTAAAACAATATCAACTAATGATTTCAGGACAGTGGTGGAGCACTAGAACCAGGTCCCAGCTGCAACCGCTGCAACCGCTGCAACCCTGTATCGGCATTGGTACTCAAAAAGTATTGGTGCATCCCTAGTTATAAGTTCAGATACTGTGACAAATAAGACCCACTGCTAGTGCCAGCAATTGGTACCAATAAAGTTCTCCCTGTAACAGGAAAAAAATTGAGAATAAAATCACTGATGCTTTTATCTATACATACAGTGAATAGCATTTGTCTTTCTGATATAGTCATACAGACAGCTGTTGTTCCTTATGCATGAACATGGTACAGTAGCATTTGCACTGTATGATAATTGTGATTTTCAGTATACATGCTTAGTCAAACATAGTGGTGAACCCCTTCAAAGTCTATGGGAGATGAATCTTGTAATGTTTTTTTTTTACCTGTTTCAAAGCACAAAAAATCCCAAAATCTGCAAATGTGAACATAATTGACATCAATCAAAGGCAAATCTTGAAAAACTATGTTCTCAATTTTCAGGGCCAGCAGGCAAGGGACTGTCAAACTAAGAGCATGGGTAGCTGGGCACGGTCATGGGGGACATGTACCAATGCAAAATAAATACCATTCAGTGCATGGTTAAAGTGCAAAACAATAAAAATTATTTAAATAAAATCCCCCAAAAAACTTGGGGGATGCCTTAAACCTGCACGTGAAGTTACATAAAAAAAAAACCCTACCTCTGCTAAATGATAGTTCCCTGGCTACTTCATTCTGTTTGTAAACAAAGCCATTGGGGAAACCCTGGTGACATCATTGACCAGATATGGCAGATATGACATACAGCAACCAATGGGGACCTGTAATTTGCAACAGGAGTAGTGGTGGCAGAAGAACATTGTGGTGCAGATTGACATGTTGGCAGGTTGTTAGGCATTGCTCATCATGATTGCTGCTACATTGCTGGACAATGTGAACAATGTTGGATTTACATGGTGGAGCATTTTTTTTGAGGGGAGATTTATTTTAATAAAGGATTTTTTTGCATGGTGTCTATGTTTTTATTTACTATTTACATTGTTTGTGAATGTGGTACAAGGTATAATATGTACCTCTTTACTTATTCACATAGAGAGGAGGGCTGGCTATCTGGGGCCCCTTTATTTAAAAGAGAGATTCCAAATCTCAATAAGTCCCCCTTGCCAGTCCCACCACATCCTCTTGGGGCATCAGATGTGGGGATGAGGCCCATGTCTGCATAGGGACAAGGTTCCTAGTAAGGAAGTGGAAGCCTTCACTGCGTCATCTGTCAAGGTAACCTCCTGTACAGTGGTTTTAAGCACTGCTTTAATTGTGCTTTTATGTTATCATCTTCTACATGTTGTATTTGCATGCAGCATTTGCATTGGGAACATTTTCCAAAGTGAAAAATAATGTATGAAGACTTTATGTCCAGACAGGTATTAAAGCATTTCTTTAAAAGTAAAAATGTTGCAAGACTGCATACTTTGTTGTTACGAATCAACCTTCAAAGTTTAAAATGAGACATGGAAAAAGATAGTGTCTGCTACCTTTGTGTAACTGAAGAGAGACTCCTGTATGTGAAACAGATTCTTTTCAACTCTGATTCATACTTTGTTTCGAATGATCTCATTCAGAGTCTGTAACAGTTAGTTATTGTGAGTCATGCAGCACATCTTGCTTTCCAAAAAAAAATAACTTATTACAAAACCTCATATTTGTAGACTGCAGAGCCACATAATATATGCACTTGAATTTTTGGCATGGGTACTATCAATTCGCAATAGCCAATAGTAAACTAGCATTGTACACGCCCTCTGATGGACCTGATGGAGAACTGCAGCGGAGGGCCGGTACAATGCTAGTTTACTAACTAGTTTACTGTTATTCCGACACAGCTCCGTGTCAGAATAATAAACAAAAAGAAACAGCAGTGTTTCTCTCCTTGGCGGCCCGGAGCGGGAGACTCCCAGAGCACCAGGGAGAGTTTGCTGTTTGGAGATCAGTGTCCCTGGTTAGCAGGTAACCAGGGACGCTGATCTCTCTGCAAGTGGCCGGAACCAGCCATAAGATCACGGCTGGCTCCGGCCAGCTGTCAGAAGCAGGCTGTCTTCAGCTTTCAGTGCGGCTCAGCCGAGCCGAGGCATATGCGTTCGGTTCGACTGAGCCGCTCGGCCAAGTTCGGGAGCTGTACGGGTTATAGTGAATAGCCCGTACAGCACCCCTTCAGTTCTACTAAACCGAAGGGGTTCTGGGGCCGAAGCTAGCCGAAGGATCAGCCGAAGCTACGGCTAGATCGTTCGGCAGCTTAGTGAATAGACCCCACAGTCTTTCACATACAAGAGGCATTCCCAGAGGCATTCAGACGCTCTCCAGTCTGTGTATGCATCCATTCAGCCCAGAATAGATCTCTCTCTGAGCTTTCTCCCCCCCAGTCACCATCAGGTGCAGGCTAATTAATAGAGAGAGGAGGTGTGCCTGTTGCTGCAAGGCTTAACTCCCTCCCAGCCAGGGAAAGTTGCCCTTCTTAATCTTTCACTGACATAACAAAGTCATATGCCCTGTCACAATATCTATCTATCTATCTATCTATCTATCTATCTATCTAGCTATCTATCTATCTATCTATCTAGATAGATATTCAAACTGATTTAAATTCACGTGTATTGCACTGATATACTTGGTGAGAAATCTTCAAAATGCCAATGGTTAGCAGCAAAAAAGAGTTAGGAGTAGTTTCCGTTCCTAGTAGCATTTTTGGGAGCTACCCCATGCTTTGTGGCTTTGATGCCAGCCCGTTAGTCTCCTTTTTTCTCACATACATTACATACCTTTCCCCACTCCGAAAACGGCAAAACCTTGTTAAATGCCATAATCTCATCATCATTATCTAGCTCTTCTCACACTGGGTTGCTACACGTCCCCATACACACAGTTAGACAAGATCAGTATGAGGGCATGTTAGAAATTGAAAGGTTCAATGTATGGGATTTATAATGTATATTATAGGAACAGAGATAGGAGATGCAGGACTAATATGTGTGAGATACAGTGGCTCTGTGAGGTAAGGAATTAAACTTCCAATGATTATATTCAAAAGTACTCTTTTTTATACTCTGTTGTAGCTGAATGTCCAGTGTCCATGGTATAAGACCTACCAAAAAGGACAGCAATAAAAAGCTGTGAGCTCTAGCCTTTCCATACTCTAATAAAAAATAGTGTTTAAGGCCATGTGTCTCTTTGAGAGATTTCTCCTCACTTCTTGTCCACGGTGACATATTATATTAAATGGAAATCAGGGGAAAGCTCCCTAGTAAAGCAGTAAAAAGGCTTTAATATTTCCCTACTCTATCCACAATTAAAAAATAAAAGTTAGCTCATATTTACTCTGAGTATTTAAAAAACCTCTAGTTCAGCAAATGAATCAATCATGTGATAAGTAGTAAAATAAAAACTCTTAATGGTCCTTATAGCTCACTTAACAGATCTTTGTAGTACGGAGTTCAGTTCCATATATCAACGACAAAGGATGAAAAGAAGAATTACAGATGTCTTTCAGTAAAATCTGATTTCACATCTGAGGTCTGGTTCAGAGAGTCATAATCCCTTTTTCCTTTAGTATAATAAAAAATTGGCAGTACATTTATAAAGAGAATGTGTCTATTTAATCTCGTTTGCCATACTGGTAGTAATGTTGCACATATTTTCTAGCAACTTATCAAGAGAATAAATAATCATGACTGATAACATTTTAAGACAAGTGAAAATGCTTATTGCTTGGATAAGGATCCTGTAAATCACTTTGCAGATTATCATTGCTCTTTGCCCTATTTTATTGAATAAGCCAGATAACAAAGAAAAAGAAAAATGATTATAATTCATGGCAACACTAAAAGTAATGCTGTGATTTCAGCAGCTCCAAAAGTTTGTCACAGCTACAACAAATATAACTTTAAGATTCCTTACCTAAAAGTGTCAGTATGTGCTAATTTTGATATCTCAGTAGTTTTTCACCTCAAAAATTATTCTTTTATTTTGTTTTGTTTATTGTGTTGCTATGTTTCCAAAAATGTCATAATAGTTTAGGCATATTAAATATCCTGTTTTTCCTTCTTTCAAAGTGTGGCCTACCATACTGACGTACTGCTGACAGAAAAGTATTCGTCAAGTACTATCCTTGTGTAAATGATAATTTGTGATTTATTTTTTAATTTAAGAGCAACAGTATTTAATGCAGTGCAGAAAGGTTATTATGGTTCAGGTGATCTGGGTTTTGCTGAGCACCGGGAAAAGAAAAACACACACCTTAATCAAAAATGACACACACATATCGATATACCAAAGAGAGACACAAAAAGTTCAAATCTAAGATCAGAAAGAATTATCACTAGATATGTCCCACATATCCAAGAGTCATTTCTACTCCAGCCCAAGGTGCTGTACAATTTGTCCCTGACTCTGCTTGAACTCTGTTTCTTCTTGCAAGATCCCGCAGACTGGAACCCCTGGCAAGTCTCTTGTTGCCCTTGATTTGGGGTCTTATCCCTCAAGAGCTATACAAAATTGTCAGGTAGTTTAGCTTCTACCAAAACTAAAAAGCAATCACTGACTATAACAAGTGTGCAGATATCAAAGTCTTAGACAGCTGGAACGTGACAAAGGTAGATTACCAGTCTGAAATTGTTGCCATCAACTTCCTGTCAAATTCTGTCTCTTTATTGATGGTACTCTGTTTAAATTCCACCACTGCCATAAAAATGTGACGCTCAGCCTCACGCTGTCCAGGGATTTTACAGCTAGTGGCACATCATTTTACTATAAGCATCTGTGGACTGAGATTGATCATGGCAGGGTTCAGTTAACATGTGTTTTAGTGAAAACATACACAGTTTACAGTATCTGCTGTAGCAGATCTTACTTTTAAGAAAAGTCTGTGACACTCACCATCACACCCAGACAGGAATGTCACAGAGTTTAAAATACAGTAGCGATAAGGCAAGAATTGAAACTATAACTAGACAAGTACAAAATCTTACAGCCATTCGTGACATTTGTGGGACATGTGGTGGCAGCTGAGTGAATAGCCACTGATCCAAGGAAAGCCAAAGAGGGGAATTTATCAAAACTGGAGCAGACAAAATCTGGAGCAGCATGTCAACCAATGAGCTTCTCTGTCTCATTTTCAAATCTTAACTGAACAAACTGAAGAGAGAAGCTGATTGTTTTCAATGGGCAACTTCTCCAGATTTTGCCTGCTCCAGTTTTGATAAATGCCAGTTTTGATAAATGCCAGTTTTGATAAAAGGACCATTGCTGAATTGCATTTTCTTAGCTTCTGCTGTTACTACAGATGCTATATTGATGGCTTTCTCAAAAATTGCAAAATCCCTCCAATAGCTGTTGCAAAATGATACAGAAAGTTAAGAGAAAGATGAAGACATTCTTTCAAAGAAGCCAAAAGGACAAAGATACTGCGAGTCTACTCAGTAGTCCGGCAATAGAAGATTGTTGGGCTCCTGAGTATGAACAGGTTTTTAAAAAGCTCAAGTTCTGCTTCACACATGTACCTGTTTTGGCATTTTATAATTAGTTATTACCTTTGCTGACATATATTTGCTTTTATATATATTTCCAGTTGTGCTTTTTCACAACCAATCCCCTCTTCTTGTTGCCTTCGCTTCCTGGTGCTGCGATTTGCCCTCCTGACATGACTCCCATGCATGACTGCGTTCGTCTGAAGCAGGAAAATGTATATGTGATATGGTTGGTTCCTTCTTATCTTCACATAGTGGTGTTGATTGATGGTCTATGTGGATTCCTCTATGTAAGTTTGCAAATATCTATGGATATAACAACTTAGATATACATATATACATCTGTCCTTTATATAGAATGCAGTCTCTGAGTTACTTTACCTGGGTTCCTTCTCAATTAGGATAAATACTTCCCCCTGAAGAAGCCCAGTAGGGTGAAACATGTTGGGGCTATCCGAATGAGTTATCCACTATGTTTTACAAAAAACAGTAATTATGCTATGAATTTGACGTGACACCAATAATTGCATGTGGAATAATTATGTTTTAATAATATGTTTTTTAAAGAAAATTACCTTTCTATAATCATGTGATGTTACTAAATGTTTCTATTTTTTTATATCAAGAGAGTTTATAGTATTTCTTAAAAGCCCCTCCCCTTTCGGTACAAACACACCCAAAGGTGGAAAATATTCAACACAGTTAACAATTGCTATTTGGGGTGTGAAATCTTACTTTCTTATTTCCTTTGTTTAATACATGTCCATTAAACTTATCTACAATTGATTCCAGGGAGGATAACACCCTAATTCGGTGCTTGATGGCGTGTATTATTTAATAATTTTTTGCCCCTCTTTGGGTAATTATCTTGATGTACATAGCCCTGTAACCTATATCTTTGTTGCAAAGTATGGAACTACGGAAACTATGCATGTACATTATGGACTATATATAATGCTGATATTCCTTTTGGATACAGCTGTTTTAAATGTGCTAAATTATTGTTGTCTATGTATGCAATATATATATATATATGTGTGTATATACAGGTGAAACTCGAATAATTAGAATATTGTACAAAAGTAATTGCAGTAAGTGCTGCAAAAGGGGCCCAAACCAAGTACTGAGTACATATGCATGCTTGTACTTTTCAGAGGTCCGATATTGTTCTATGTACAATCCTTGTTTTATTGATTGCATGTAATTATCTACTTTTTTGAGGTTGTGGATTTGGGGTTCTTGGGGTTTTCATGAGCTGTAA
>NW_017306636.1:317940-318177 GCF_000935625.1 Nanorana parkeri
ACTGCAATTGCCTTGAGTTGGTACAGATCTCACCACACACACCAATATCTAATGTCACGGGGATGGAAGAATTCACAATCCTCCTTTCTTCATTGAAACAACCAAGTTTACTCCCTCCCAAGAAAAGCAAAAGTCCTTTTGAGGGTACATCTTGTTGGTTATGTGTTCAGATGAAACACTGCAATCTTGAGGAATGCTGAATTAAGTTCTACTTGCTTAGGCCATTACATGAATGGA
>NW_017306636.1:318263-320255 GCF_000935625.1 Nanorana parkeri
CATCTACAGCCAAAAGACATCAGTACATTAGTATATGCAGCTGCATTTCCAACACCTCTGACTAACTTGCCCAGTAGGTCTCAGGTTGTGGGACTTACAAAGGTTTGGGCTTTACTTTTCAGATTATATGCTCATAGGTCCTGCTAAGAGTTCAAGATGAACATTGTCAGGATTTTCTTCTCATCTTTCAGTCCATTCATTGCCATCAGGTTCCTTGGTGCAAGCAAAACCTTAGGTTATAAGTACACATATCCAATGGTGTTGCATAATCTTTTCCAGTCCAAGGATATCAAGCCTTTTTCCTCTAATTTTCATAGTAGGACAACTAGCTTGTCCTACTATGCTGAAGACTAGTCTTGGTTTGAACACTTAAACAGATCGATCAGGATCAAAATATTGCATATGGAATCTCTATATTTATCACCTTAAGCCATCAACGGGCTATAGGATGCTGTGCCTGGCAGATGTGTATTCACATTCCTCCACACCTGTACTTCATCGAATGTCTTGCGCACCATTCTAAAGTTCCACTTATATTTTGGTTTGTTACTTGCCCTTTGGCCTTGCTACAATCCTGGGTCATTTTCCAAATATTACATCTAGTCACATCCTTCTTGAGTGAACAAGCATTCAAGCTATTACAGTGACATTCTGCTGATAGTTCAGCATGCTCTTACTCTGGCAGTCCATGAAACCATCAAGTTAGGCTCAGATCAAATTAGAAGCGATCGCCAATGGGGAAAGCCAAAGTGGTCTAGTGTTTGCTGAGGCACACTATACCTCTATCCTCCCCCTTGGCATCCAAAGTTGACAGGACAACTCCTTGGTGTCTCAAGTTGCTAGAATCAATTCAACTAGTGACATTGGACTTATTGGCCGCTAAGAGTCTTCCAACAGGGTTCTTCAGACAAAAGAGAAAACGTTCCCTGTGGCTTTGGTTCTGGATGATTCCAAATATGAGATTCTTGGTTTTGACTGAAGGCGGCATGCCTATTTCGGCTGTTATCTATGTCCCTATCCAGTGATCGTGTTAATAAGAGATCCCTGTGTGCAAATCACTTCAACAGCCCTTTGGTTGATGGTCAGTGACAGTCCATCAAGAGGAAAATGTCTTCAGCATCTTGGAGTTCGGGAGCCTTTCATATCCAAGGAACCTCGGTATTAGTTCAATGAACAACTGAATTATGTTTTTTTCCAGAGATGTAGTGTCTGCCCATAGGTGTAGGAACTGCTCACTGCTGATGGAGGTACCTCCAAAAAAAAAAAAAAGGGCGCTGAACTCCCCAACATTTCCCGGCTGACACTATAAGCCACAAAGCCCTGGATGACAATTAATGTTTTCTTTTCCAGCAGTTTCCTGTGGATCAGCAGCAAGTGAGTTATCCAGATCTCATCCTGATGGTAATCCCTAAGAGCACAAAGTGCAAACACTCCTTGTCAAGAGAACATTCTAAGGAAGTAGAAATGGATAATGGAGTAATGGATATTCTATTGCATATATGTTTCCTCAGTCCAAATGGATTCAGGTTCCTAAATGGCACCCACAATTATCCAGGTTCGGTGATGGAAATCATTTGCTTGTGGACCATCTGTCCAGGGTTCCCTCTCTGGTAGTCTATGACCCCGGAATCTTCTAGTCATCCTTAATATTCAGACCTTCTACAGCAGTTGCTACATCCAAACACATCCAGAACTACCTTAAGTGGCTTGGAGGTTGGAAGTGAAGTCTGCCTTTCCTGGATTACTCATCTACAGTCAGAGTGTTTGTTGAATAATGTAGCACCTACTCAACATCACATATATTCTACAGTGTGGAATAATTTCATAGACTTTGCAAGCTTAATAGGTTTGTTCTCTCTTCACCTTGCCATGACAGATATGTTGGACTTTCTTCAGGCAAGCAATATGTACTTGGGTGTCAGTACCCTCTATTCATCCTCTGAGACACAATGAGTAGCTCATTAATTGATAAGCCAGCTCTTATGGACTTGC
>NW_017306636.1:322520-427639 GCF_000935625.1 Nanorana parkeri
ATAAACATACAATATATATAAAGGAATCTCAGTTGGGAAAGACTAGGAGACTGCTTCTAGTTTAAATTAATTAAATACTAATTTAGAGTATATACATTGGACAACATCAACTTAAAAGCCCCTCCCCTTTTAGTACTAGCACACCCTAAGGTGGAAAATATTCAACACAGTTAACAACTGTTTTGGCATTTGCTAACCCAATAAAGCCATTCACGCTTCATGTTATTACTACTAGAGTAGTTTTAGGAGAATTTCTCTATCAGAAACATAAGAAAAGGTTCAGATTAGTGACCTTTATCAGTCAAAGTTTATCTCCAACAGAAAAGTATTATCCTGCACACAAACTTGGTTTCCTTGCTTTTGAATGGGCTGTGGTAGATAAACTGCATGACTATGTCTGTGGAACTGAATCTAGAATCCAGACAAATAATAAACCTGGGACATATATCCAGACTACTGCCTAGTTGGATACTACATGACACACACGGATTGCTGCTCCAATCAACTATTATTTTAGTTTAAATTATCGTCCCAGACAACAGATTGCAGAAGCACAGGGCAGCCATCAGGGGGGTACGGCCGATACTCAAGCAAGGGGCCCGGGCAGCCTGGGGGCCCGCCTTGGTCCCTTACATGACTATCGGCCGACGGTGAAGGGCGAGGAGGCGGAGGCCTGGCCCTAGCAGCGCAGGGCCCCAGCATTGCCACTCCAGCGGCTTCGAGACAAGCTGGGGCCCCATCAGCAATGCTGCTCGTCTGATGTCGGACTGGCCGGAAGTGACGTCACGTTAGTGACGTGGCGTCACTTCTGGTCTGTCCGGCAGCAGATGTGTGCAGGTAAGAGGAGCTAGGAAGGAAGGAAGGAAAGGAGGGAGGGGAGGGATGCAGCCCTGACCAGCCCACCTGAGACCCCTTCAGAGCTCACCATAGACAGTCTCAGATGGTCTGTGCAGCATCTATGGTGGGCTCTGCAGGGTCTCTCGCAGGTGGGTCCTGTGTCCAGCACATCACTAAGCCCTGCGTCCAGCGCGTCACTAAGCCCCGGTCTAAAGCCGTGTAAGGGGCCCCAAAATTTCTGATGGCTGCCCTGCAGAAGCATATATGAATGTCAACACAAATAATGAGTGGGTTGAAATATCTGTACCTTGAATTAGAACCATGTGCCAGTTTGCAACCTGCTATCAGTAAAAAACGATGTTGGGCCATGAAGATGTGTCTGTCAGAAGAAAGTGTGCCTCAGCCATACTGCTGCCTTGCTATTTTGGAAGCTTCTCCTTTACCAGCTCTGAAAAAACAAAAATTTGATAAGAGATCAAGGAGAAAACCTTTTCTGTAAATTAACTGTAAAGGTCCAGAAAAAAAGTAACAGTAAGATGTTCTACACACTGATATTCACCCCTTGCCAAGACTCTTAGCACCAAGATGTAGTATTCCAGTCAGTACATTATGAGCATGGCCATTTGGGCTATTACAGAACTCTAGGTCTCGTTATATGTGAAAGAATATTGCTGATCATGTCTTTGTTACCTTCAGAAGAAGACACTGCCTACTAGAGCTGCCCCCGATGGAGAAATGGAGAGTGCTGGACCAGGGGAACTTGGCTGTATAGACTTTGTAATGCAGATGAAGGAGGAATCAGCAATGTGCTGGTGATGACAGACCACTACATTAGATATGTTCAAGCTTTTTCTATTAGTGATCAGAGAGCCATCACAGTAGCCAAGCTACTTGTCAAAAGGCTCTTCATGTACTATGGCCTACCAATGAGAATTCATAAAGATCAGAGACATCATTTTGAGAGCAAGTTTGTCTATAATCGGCTTACACTTTTGAGGTTTAAAAAGAGTTGCACTAAAACTTATCACCCTCAAAGAGACCCTCAGCATGAACATTTTAACTGGACCTTGCTGGATATGCTGGATACAGTGTTGGCTAAGAATAATATCCACTGATTATGTTTACATACATACAACAGCATCAAAAAATTATGCTACAGGATTCTCACCCTGTGTTCCATTGTTTGGGAGAGAAGCTAATCTTCCAATTTGTATGGCTTTTGGAGTTACTGCTAATAATACCCTTTTCCAAACTCATGCAAGCTATGTGGAGGGATTGAAGGGGCAGTCCAGACAGACATTCCAGCTTACCAAGTTCCTCTTGAAGGTTAAAATGGACTCTTCAAAACTTGGCACCATGATAACATGATGACTTTGGCAGTCAGTAAGAAAGATAAATCCAGAACCCATAATGGCTCAGCGTAAGCTAAACTCTTGACTATCCAAAATATTAAAGCACAGAGGAGACATTCCACAACTGACTTAATCACCTCCAATAGTCTTCAAAGAAGAAGAAGATAATGGAAATAAATGTAGTTTAGATGGAATTTTCTTCGATAGGAATGGTGGATAAACCTCAATGTAAATGCATGTATTGTTCACTGCCAAGTTGAACAGCCAACTGTCACTCACGCATTGAGAGACTTCTCTGCAGAGAAGCAGATCCTGTTTCTCCAGGAACTTTTGTTGAGAATTGGAGATGGATCAGTGTTTATTCTGAGCCAATGTCGAAAGAAAAATCCTTGTCTGTTCAAGAATTTGAAAGCGAGTGTTTAGAGAATGTACAAACTTAATGTTAAATATAACATTCTATTCTATTCATAGGCATTATAAGTAGGGATGCACCGAAATTCCAGCCGCCAAAACATTTCAGCAGAAAATGGTACTATTGTCCAAATGCCGTTAGTACCAAAATGGCTGAAATGGTGCTGGGAGAAGAGACCTGTCAGGATCCTGAACGGGGCAGTGCGGGAAGAAGAGACCTGTCAGGATGTCTGGCGGGGTGGTGTGGGAGAAGAGCTTGGCTTCTGTGACAGGCAGAGCAGTCAGGATGGAGAGTGGAGCACAAACACTCAGTGATGAGTATTGATCACTGAGTGTTTGTAAAAAACTGACTACATAATAAGCCTAAGAAGTACTATACATCACTTCATGTTTATCTATGAATGGATGAATCTATGAATCTATGATCTGCTCACTTTATGAATGAACAGGAAGCAGCTCAGTACAGAGGCTTCCTGTCCATTCATAACTGGGTTCATAGTAAATATTTACTATTTCCAGATTGTTAATGAACAGGAAGCCTGTTGATTGAGTGCTGAGGCTGCAGAAAATGGAAAATATCAGGGGTCTGTTTATTACCTTGATATTTATCCAAAGTCCCTAATAGTAAAGTAAAAAAAAATAAAAATAAATAAAACAATTAAAAAAGGTTGGAATAAAACCATTTTCGGTTTTCGTTTCAGCCTGACAAATTTTGTTAATTTTGGTTTCAGTCTAAAAATTTCATTTCAGTGCATCCCTAATTATAAGATATGTTTGATGCAATATATTCAGTCCATTGGCATAATAGTTCTGTTTTTAATTCACTTTTCTTTTCTAAAAAATAAAAGAAAGTATAAAAGTCACTCTTGATACTATATTTTAGTTAAAACATCCCATTGTAGGGTGCAATTGCGACACATTACATTCCTGTAACATTGTGCAGTGGCCCTAGAATCATTGGCAGTTGTATACGGAGAAAACAACAGCCTTAAAACTAATTTAATTCAATTGCTTACTGCTGTGCGCAGACTAGGTTTTACAATCTGGCAGTTCTGATATTTGGGCATCAGAGCTACTTATGTAAGAGCAGATATAGCCTGGTAAGGGCCTAATAGGCATCCAAGCCTCAGCTGACCCCATTATACAAAGTAAATATCACTGAATTATGCTACATCTCTGAAATCGTACTAAGTACATTACAAGCAGTATTGCTCTTATAGGCTTGACCAAGTTTGGTTACATATATACCAGCTAAAATTAGATGAGGTTTTTAAGGTGTCTTTTATAGAATGCAGAGGGACATAGCTAAACATATTCTTACATTATAGTAAGGTTAGAATTATTTAAAAAAAAATGTATTCCATAATCGAAATACAAGTAAAAACATATCCACTCATCCTAAAAATTACAAAGATAGATATATTAAAGCATTGAACCTCCATGGAACTTGTACAAATACATAGTATACATATTCATTATTTTATCATAAATTTCCATAGAACAATGTCTTCAAACAATTCCATAATTGGTCACATTAATCATTAAATCAACTGTAATTCTGTACTCGTTCCAGGCATTTTGCAGAGGCTTCATCGGGAGGTTTTTGGAGGTAGCCTATAATATTCACATGGATAGTGAACGTGAAAATAATTCTTATTCAACATATTCAATAGTTTGCATTAACCATACATGACCCAAGTACATACATTCATAAATATCATCTTTGGAATTTTAATGGTGAGTAGGTTCACATTTGTGGAACATCTCTGATGAACCAGGGAGCAGAGAGGACGGAGAGAGCACAAAGGCAGCAGAATAGGGGAGACAGCATGCCTATCCTGGAATTTCTATAACAATTATAATGTAATCCATATTGCTGCCAAATATAAATTAATACACATACAGGTGATCCAAATCATATATACAAGTTTGGTCGCATGCAGTGTTGGGCTGATGTATTTGTTATACTACACATGCTTTTTTGCAGCAAGGCCGACCATAGCTGTGCATTGCTGCTAAAGAGGTTTTCCATTTTTTGCTTAAACAATAAAATGTAAGACACACTATGTAAAGACTGGATATAACTATGTGTTACACTGCTGGGACATATAAACAAGTGTTTTATTATGTGAATGTTAATAGAACATTATGTAATATTTAATAAATTCACCTCGGAAACAATGCATGAGACAACATAAAAAAAGCATTTTTGTAATTTACAGTCTGTTGTATACATATTATATTTTGAGTCATTATGCATCTCTGTAGCAATAACCTGTTGGGCAGCATCCCATGGTATTTTACTCATTAGGAGCTTCTTAAGGGCAGATGTAATTACATTGAAAGCTCCAATTCTGTGCAGAAAATAGTTATGGAAACAATTGCTCATTTCGAAAAAGCAATGAAATGCTTTTGTTGAATTTAACATATAAATGCTGAGGCTGAACATTTAAAATGTATCCCTAATATTTGCAAATGGTGACCAAGAAAGGTTAAGTACAATCAACACAGCTGCTCCCAAAATCTATACTAAAACTCAGCCTCCCACAGTGCCCCCCGTGGAGGCCATCCAAAATCTTTTGGATGATCATGTGATGTGCAGGGTTCTCTTGTTCTACCGTGATTATGATCTAGATACTGTGAATTAAGGGCACAATGGTAATGCCCCCTCAGGTGGCAGGCCCATGATGCCTTGCCCTCACAGTATCTCCTCAGTCCTTAGGGTTGAATGACAATGGGCATTGTATGTGTAACAAGATTTTCAGAGGTACTCCGGTTATAGGATGAGTGTTTCAATATGGGTATTTGTTGGCTCTCAGGGACTAGAAAATAGCAACATCAGTTGAAGGTAGAAAGGAATTTAGGCCAGAATGAAAAGAGGAGAAGAACAGATGTAAAAAGTGAGTAAGCAGGATGCTATTACTGTTTACACAATGAGCAGGTTTATATTGAAGTGAACTAGGAGATAATGGTCCATCCAAGAAGACCATATTTTGTAAATTTTGGAATTAAGTCTTTGAGAGTTGAAAATAATGTTTAGTTGAACATCACCCAGATGAGCTGATTTTTTTTCAAGCTTCGAAGCGGTTTCCCATTTCCCAATGGTTTAACCATTTTTTGTTTAACACTGAGTTAGAAATTACATAGGCCATCTGGATGGTTATTTAGTAAGGTTTTAAAGGGACTTTTCTGGTGGGACTGGCCCAGTATGATGTAAACCATTTGGTAGATCCCAGTCAATAGGGCAGCCTCTAAAGCAATGTGTGGGGTAATTTAGAAAGAAGTGGGATATTGTTTTGGGGACCAAGTACAGCTCATAATTAGCTTCTATTCAATTTCCACTCAGTATGAGATGATGGAGCACCACACAATGGTGGACCATAGCTGGTCCTAGTCCTCTATTTCCATTTGAGACACCAACTCTTGTTCCCATTTAGTTGCACCAAAAAACTCACTGGTTTAACCCATTAGAAAATATACTACAGTCTCTAAATTAACTCATAAATTATGGCAACAAACTTAGTTGACTGAGCAAATAGACCCATCTTTCCAAGACAAACTATAGAAACCCTACTTATATCACAATGGCTGAACAGGAACCACAGCCTAAAAGGAAACTATAATTAAAATATAACATATAATGTTATATAATATTTTATACTCTGTGCATACTTAAAGCCCAAATGTATGATAAATTTCACCCATCCACCACTCTCTCCCATCCCCCACTATCTGATTGTTGAATAAAAAAAAAACACTTCAATAGCTTATTACAAGTGTAAAGGTGACACTGGGGGTCTTTTGGACCCCCAGCATCACCTTAAAAAGAGTACCTGTCACCAGTATCTGCTATCACAAAGGGGTTTGTAAGCCCCCCTATGGGATAGCAATGTGATAGCAATTAAACTAAAGTTAAAAAAAAAACAGTTTTTTAAAATTAACATTAAAGAAAATAAATCTAAAAATAATTTTAAAAAATGTAAAGTCCCCAGCGAGCACGCGGGTCTTCACGTAAACACGCGTCAGGTGCGCCTATGTATGAAAATCCACTAATGCGCTACACATGTTGGGTATCGCTGTGCATGCCAGAGTGAGAGCAATAGATCTAGGGTATCTCTAAACTGATGACCTGTGGGGGCTTTTAAAGCATCTTAAATGCTGAATCCTGTTGCTGTTTCACGGGTACTGAATCTTGTCGCTGGTTCACGGACACACACAATTTTTTACCTGGGCATGTTGGCTATCTATTTACTCATTGTAACCTCATCTTTTGTATTTTATTGAAACAATGGGTATTATATTGTGTTTTGGGGCATTTAAGTAAATTTTTCACTAGATTAAGGAGTTGCGCTAATATCGTGCAACATAAGAATTTGCAACTGCCAACATTTTTATTCTATAGGGTTTTGGCTTTCAGGAAATATATAATGTTTGGGGGTTTTAAGTAATTTTCATGCCTACAATGTGGAATGTAACATGGGTGCACAAAATGAAAAAAAGGCCTCAGCCATGAAGGGGTTAAAATTACCTGAATCTTAGGCAAACAGCTAAATAAGCAGCTGAAATATTTATTTCGGAGCTGTTATTCCTGATGAAAGATTTGTTTTTCTTCCTCCCAGTCTGGAGATTAGCTCTGCCCTACCAGACAGGACAGCCAGCCTAGTTACCTGACTTTTTTCTGCTGCAGGGAAGTTTAGGGGCAGGGAAGTTTAAAACCTTAAACTAATTAAGAAAGAACAGAAGTTCATGAAAACTAGAAGAATTTTAATAGGTATGGTAAAATAGTATTAAAATAAAAATAGTATTAAAGTGACACTAAATGCACTTCAGTACCCTAACTCATAAAAATGTAGCTCATTTGTGTATCACTCAGCAGTAGATCCTTAAATCATCTCTGAATTCATGCTGACACTACCCTTCCTTCTGGAGGGTGGCTACTTTTGTTCCCCATGGTTTCTGTGTGTGTTGTAAAATAGGCATCGCTCCCATGATGGACTACGATCTCAGGTTTAGTTTACTAATTTGTATTAGTAAACTACACATAAGATTGTAGTCCATCACCGGAGCAAGCTTGTAGTGGTGGCTACTTTACAACACACACAGGGACAATGGGGAACAAAAGTAGCCATCCCCCAGAAGGAAGGACAGTGTCAGCACCAATTCAGAGAGGACATCTCAGCTACATTTGTGTTAATAGTTAATACTGGTAGCAGTTATTACTATAGCATGAATACTAAAAAGAAAGATCACTTCAAAGTAAACCTTTACTGGTTAGGTCATAAACCAATTATGAAAAAATACATTAGTAAAGGTTACTATAAATGAAAACAGTATAGCAAAATGACCAGTAGATCCACAAATATATGCTTATGAAATGATATGCAAATATTTTCCTGTAAAAGTGGATTCCAGTCATACCACCTCACATCTCCCAATCTTTCTTAGCCAAAAAGGTAGCCAAGCTAGGGATGAGTGCATGTGCATGGGTTTGGTTTGCAGGACATTTGTCAAACCCATTGTAAAGTCTAAAAATTGCTAACTTAAATCTGAACACCATTAATGTCTTTTGAATCTTAAAAATCAATCCGGGCTATATGTAAGTCTAATTGACAAAGGATTATCAAGCAAATGGCATGGGGAGCGGGGCACTTCCATGGGGCACATGTACCAAATAAAAAGACATTTTAAAAAGTTCATCATGGAGAGGGTTCTCCTTTTTATATGACATAGAAACAACACCAATTATTTCAGTTACATGGCAGATACCTTTAGGCTGTATGTGGTGACACGGAACATTATGATTTCCTCAGACAGCATAAGCACCGCTGTATTCCGGCATCACATATTTTGTATATCTAAAATATTTTTTTACATTATTGCTTGGCTTGAATATAGCACCAGCACTCCATATGATTACTTATAACTTAAAATAAATAGCTTTTTTAGGTACTTTTGGATGTGACACCAGCCAACATTTAATTTAAAAGAAATCAACATTTGAGTGTATTAATTTCACAGTAAAAAGCCAGAAAAATATTGTAGCAACCCCATACACATTATGTAAACACATTTACTAGGCCTCATTTTGAACAGAAGAGCCACCAGCCAGCTTTTGATTAAAAAAAAAAAACAACAACATTTATTTCCCAGAAAAAAAGTGGACAGGTTTGAGTAAAAAACAACTTGAGATCTGCAAAGAACTTTAGCTACCTAACTCTGGATCTATTGATCATTTTGTCACAGATGTTTTATGAGAATAACCTCTCCTTAAAGGAAACCTTTACTGAGAGAGACGTGAAAGCTGCCATTGCTACTTCTCATTCTCGAACAGGGTTATTCACAAACCTGCCGAAGGCAGCTGAGTGTTTAACTGAGCCAAAGTGAACAGTGAACAATGCTTGACTATTCACTCCGGCTCAGTATGGCTGATTTTAGCCAGACATCGGCTCAGTACGGCTGCCTTCGGTCAGCAGAGGGACTTCGACTCAGCCGATCCAACATCTGGCTCAGCTGAGCCAAAGCTCCGGGGCTGAGTGGCAGTGAGTAAATAGCAGAATGCCGCCGAGCGTCATTCTTTTCGGCTATTCTGCTCCGTGGTACCGTGCAGAAAAGAAAATAAGTGAAAAGAGAGACAAAAAAGGTTGAAAAATTACTTTTGAAATGATTTCAAAATAAGGATATTTTAAAGAAGAAAAAAAATAGTAAAAAGAGAAAAACAATTGGGCGAGGCTAGCAGTGACAGCCAGCTTCGACCAACTGTTTAATATTGACCGGCACCTGCTAGAGTCTTCTAGCAGGTCCCAGCCAAAGAATAACAACTGGGTGTGATGTCACGGCCGGCTTCGACCCAGTTGTTATTTTTTAATGACAGATCAGCATCCCCAGGTCATTTGGGGACGCTGATCTGGCATTACAACTTGGCAGAACGAGCCGTGAGATCACGGCTGGGTCCGTCCAGCTGTCATTTGCGGGATGAACGGATAGTCTTCGGCAGGCCGTTCTCCTCGCTTCGGCTCAGTCAAGCCGAAGCATATTGTGAATAGCCCGTACAGCAGCCCTTCAGTTCGACTGAACCGAAAGGATCCGGCAGCCGAAGTGAGCCGAAGGATCGGCCGAAGCTACGGCTGGATCCTTCGGCTCTTTATTGAATAACCCCCTAAATGTTTCCTGGCTGTCATGTTTACCCCATTACTTTAATACTTTGTGTCCCTTACCCCAAAAAAGCATGCAAATAAGGATCTTTGATATTACTCTGACTTTACAGATATGCATGTTTGTTCTAATTCAGTGACTCAAACCTTTACTTATAAACTTCAGAGTTAAAGGAAAACTATAATGACTTTGGGTCTGTTTTAATGTAATTTGTTATGTTTATGAGATTTTCAGATGTTGATGTTGTTTTTATATGTAGTGGGTTACAAAGGATTCACAGAGAACTATGGGCTTTTGAGAGAAAAGTCACTGCAATAATTTCAATCGCGTCTTTTATTACAAACCACAAACAAAGGTGTTCAAAGGGAAAAGAGAGGTGCATAGGTCACTGCCCTGATTCAGCTTTATCTATTAATCCCCCTTCAAAAACAGGCTTTTTACAATAAGTGAGCAAAGAAAATCCTGGAAGGTAGAACACTTGAACTAGAACTCCTGCTGGCCCAAAAGGAGAATACAAATAATCAATATGCAATGTTTTATATTTACCTGACTATAAGTTTTTTGTATGTTATTATTAATCTTAGGTTTAATAAATTAATAATGAAAAGATGTACATCCCATTGAGTTAAGGAGTAAAGTTCAACAGAAGTAAAATTAAAGATAAGGGTTACATTTAGGAGTAAGGTTTAAGATGAGAATTAGTTTTATGAGTTATGTTGATGTTATGTTGATGTTTTCTCCAGGACAACGTCTGATCATCTGATTTATGCAAATTGTTTTGGGGGGAATATGCCATATACCATGCACAAATTAATGGTGAGATCACCAGTTCTTGGGAAATGTTTTTTACTCTTGTACTTATCTGTGTTTCCACTCTTGTCTAATGGATTCAAACTGTAATCAATTTACCCTGCTATTAATAGAAAGTCTCAGAAACCACAAATGGACAGCCACTTCTACTATGTACTTGTTTTGCCCTTTGCTAATATGAAATTGTAACCATCAGGTAGAATAAATTGATTCCCTCTATAGTCATGCTCCTTGTTTTAATATACTGCCAGTAAGCACTGTGCAGTGAATCTAGCATTCACTGCACAGTGTTTACTGGCAGAATATTAAAAAATGTGAAGCCTTTTCTTGGCTTAAACAATATAGTAAATAATTTTCCACCAACACTCTGTCCTTTTTTCCTCTTTTTTTTGGAACTGGCTTAGCTTATAAGAAAATATGAATTTTCTTGCAGACTATTTGTGCACTTTTCTTTTTTGCCTGCAAATTGAAATCTATTTAGGAACATAAGGTATGCAACCATAGTAAGCAGTGAGGATATTTTCTTTATCTTAAATCATAAAAATACATATGCATCATTTAGCATTAATGTATGTGCCCAGATTTTTTTCCTTTAAATAATAAATTGTGACATCAGTCATGACTACTTGACTACATGACTACTTGAGAACTTTAATCCATATAATTTTAAAGAAGTGATAGCTGATCACAACATCTGCATCTCAAAGGTAGATGTTGAGTTTATGGATTAGCTGCTGGCATTACCATATTACTGGCAATATTACTGGCATTGTAAAGATGATGAGTGCATAGAACCAATGCAGTGCTAAACTTTCCAAGTAGCTATTTGGAGAAAGCTACTTCCTGTTTCACAGTTTTCCAGTGACATCCATAGAGCTATTGAGATTTCAGCAAATAACTTAAACCTTCGTGAGATGACAGAAATATTGCTAAAGAGATTTAGCAAATCCATCCAAAAAGCCTCATTGCTTCACTGTTTACACATTTCACAAACATTAAAAAATGAGTCACATATTCTCAATTACCTAAACAAAGAAATTGGATCTTTTACTAATTTTGTGGCAATGTTCTAACCTGTCACTTTGTTTTACTCTTCACTTCATAGAGTCTGGTGGAAACTTATATTACGATTTCCCTATTGGTGACAGATTATAATCAGAGTAATTGCACTAGAAGCCCACATTGCAAAACTGTAAGGGCCACGTGTATGCATAAGACAGTAAATATGATCCCAAACAAAGAAAATGTAACTTTTGGAGCTTTATCATTTTTCTGATCTTTCACATAGGGTGCTGTGCATTACAAAAATAAGATGATAAGTTGGTGGCCAGGCTTGAAAAAAAGATTGGGCTTCCTAATAGAAGTCAAGCAGGAAAACTAAAATCCACTAACAATTGTATGTAGATATAAATATATATATTTGTTCTATGTAACCCTACCCTGGTTTGTGATGTACTCATTTGTAGGTATGTACATCTTATGTTAATAGTTATGTGAATCTTTCACTAAACATTTTAGTAAATTGAAAGTTTTCTATTTAACTCATGGAATTTAGTCCACATATGCTGCCCTGCATATTAAACTCATTTATTGGTGTAAATCTATGAGGGTTATTCACTAATGAACCGAAGGATCCAGCCGTAGTTTCGGCTGATCCTTTGGCTCACATCGGCCGTCTGAGCCCTTCAGATCAATCGAACCGAAGGGCTGCTGTACGGGCTATTTACTATGGCCTGTACAGCAGCTGAAGGCAGCCGAGTGGCTCAGCTGAGCCGAACACATATGCTTCGGCTTGGCTGAGCCGTAGTGACAGGGGAAGCGTGGAGAAAGGTCGGCCGAATCCGACCAATCTCCATGGAAATGACAGCTGATCTCATGGCTGGTTCTGCCAAGTTATAATGACAGATCAGCTTCCCCAAATGACCTGGGGATGCTGCTTTGTCACTAAACAATAACAACTGGGTGGAGCTGGCCGTGACTTCATCGCCGGCTCCGTCCAGTTTTTATTTATTGGCCGGGACCAGCTAGAAGACTCTGCCAGGTGCCGGATAATAGGAAACAGTTGGGCGAAGCTCGTGATGATGTCACCGCTAGCTCTGCCCAATTGTTTTTTTGCCAGCATCGGTCAGATGCTTCATTATGCGGCAGGAGTTTATCGTGTGCGATCAGGTTGGCGTGCATCTTTTTTTTTTTACATTATTTTTAAAAAATTTCTTTAAAATCTTTTTTTTTCTTCATTTTATCAAATTATCAAATAATTTTTCCATTTTTTTTCTTCATTCGTTTAACGTTTTTTTCCTATTCTGATCGCTACCTCGGAGGTACCCAGCAGAATAGCCGAGCCAAATAGCTTACTTTTGAGAATAGGGGCAAATGGCAGCGAGTGAGCTGCCGGAGCTTCGGCTCAGCCAATCCAGATGTTAGATCGGCTGAGTCGAACTCCTTCTGCACTTCAGCTCAGCCGTACAAGGCTGAAGTGAATTGCCGAACAGCGTTCGGCTTACTTCGCTTCGGCTCCGTTATTCACTCGGCTGTCTTTTGGAAGCTAAGTGAATAACTCCCTATGTGTTGATAAGTCAATCTTCAATGAGCTAGGTACAAATTGTGAAACTGATCAGTTTGAATACTCAATCATGTACAAGTGAAATAAAATAACTCACATAATTGGATGATAAAAGTGAACACAACCTTTTTTTATAACTTAGCTAAGTGAATATTCCTTTTGCAAAGCAAACATTCACTTTTCAAAGTAAACATTCTCTACTCCTTTGGTAAATAAACCACACTGTCTAAATTAGAGTTGTTTGAAATTATGTGTTTAAGCAAAGCTCTATGGGGACTCCTGCATTCACTTCCTCCATTCGCGTAATTTGTGTGCACAGGGTGCTGGCAAAATGCCTGGTGATTATGTTGAGCTCCTCTGAGGTCAGTTTTAATGCTGTGCTTCTGGTATTTTCCCAACTCTGGGAAATTACCTCAGTACACAAAACTGCTGACTTGTCCAATTCTAGTCCCTTGGACAACTGAACTGTACTGTTACTTTTCATTACTAGAGAAAAAGATCCAAATCTGACAAAAAAGACAAGAAAATAAACTAACATATTTTAGTTTATATGTTAGTTAGCTTCAGTGTTCCAACCATAATGACCAGATGTGTACACATATTGAAGACATTTCTGAATATATATGAAACTTTATAAAATGAAATATTAGAATTAACCCGACATTTACACAATTGAAGATATCTAGTAAACAACAGATTTGTGTTCATAATGAAGGTACCGCTGCTGACATACAGGCAGTGCTTTAAACTGTATAAGTCTGCCTCTGGCAAAAACAAGATACTCAAAAAAGAAAATACCTGACTTAATATCAGATTTATTTGTCCAGCATAGAAATGTCCTGCAACCATTTAGATTTTTTGAAAACTACTTTTGGTTGGTATATCACGTTTCTGATCCTAAAGCAAATGAACCCACAAATATTGTCTATACATTTGTTATTTTATTATTTGAAAATAGTTTTGCATTTTTTCCATATGTAGTCTACTCAAAACATAAATTTGCTACATTTTAAATAGCAGTACTAACTGCAATGAACTTAGCATTTACTATGGGATCTATTTATAAACAATTTAGAGGACTCCTCACCTTGTGAATATCTGCAAGCATTCATTTTGGGCAAATAATGGCAAAAATAAATGTTCCCAATAATTTTTCCCAGTTCTAATGTTGTGTTGTAATAATACAATTGGAGTATTACATACATATGGTGTAGCTCTAAATAAATGTGCAACAACAAATAAAGTGCAATAAACAATAAAGTGTAACAAAGTGCATCCTATACTGTTTTTCATTGTTATTTTATTTGTGTTCAATTTTTTAAATTAAAAAAATAAAGAATTTATTTTAAAAAATGCACTAGAATGTGCACATTTCAATGCACAATGCATTCAGAACCATTACTTCACAGCGCTATCCCGCAAACATCAGGGGCACTCGCACTCCTCTCATGGTGTGTCACTGTGTGTCATGGTAGGTAATAATAAATGAATACATAATATCAAATTTGCTTCAACAGTGGACTTATTAATATTTTTTTTCTTGCAGTTTCTCTTTATTAAAATCAAAATGCCTATTTAATAACTGTGCACAATGCAGTCTACAATATTTATTTTAGTAACCTTTCATAAATATTCAGAGCTGCCTTACAATCGGTAAAAAAACAACTGAGTTTTCACTTTGCTTCATTAATGCTTAGAAATATTTTCTTTTTTTCTTGGTAGAACTCTTTTGCTGCCAATGATCTTGATAGTCTTGTAAATCTTTTGTGAGATTTTCTTGGATGTACTCAAGTAATACATAGAGTTCAGGTTAAAATAAGGGATAATGTCTGCCAAAATGAATGGCCAATTTTGGAAAAGGATCAATGGGACAGCCATAAATTCTGTGTTTATTCAGAATATCAGCACTTTTTGTCATAGACATCTGTAAATGAATTGCAACCTCCAGGAATAAGTTTTATCTTTTATTCTATCCTTAAAAAAGTAGTTAATGTTTAGGATCTGAATGAAATTTGTAAATGCAGGAAGGGACCTAAAATACTGGAAAAAGACCCACACTCAGCAAGTTAAAAAATGAATACCTGATTAAAATAACAGGTAACTGTCTTCCACATCAAAATTCTCACTTTGACCTAAGAGAATGGCAGGCACTGCAGACACTGCAGGCACTGGAAAGGAATAAATCAAAGTAACTTGAACCAAGCCTGCTTAAATTGATTCCGTCACTTTTAATTGTGAAAGAGACTCCCCTGGAAAAGGGTTCAACCTTAACCCATCACCTACACTGCTAATCTTCTGCTCTGCTTTGGACACAATTCTGGGTGTGTGAGATGTCTAGTCACCTAGTCACCTCATACTGTGTTCTCTTATGCTGTCCCCTATGTGGCTACACTCTTTTGAAGTGATGCAGTGGCCTGCACTAGAACCAGAGATTGCACAAGGGGATAGACATCTGTGATTCCTGGAAGTGTTGGATGCAAAGGATATTTAAAGCAGGACAGCCCTTGAAGACAGCAGATATCAGCAGTGTGGTTGGCAGGAGAAATAATACTCTGTGGGGTCTATTCACAAAGCTGCCGAGGGCAGCCGAGTGAATGACCGATCAGAAGTGAAGTGAGCCGAACACTGTTCGGCTATTCACTTCAGGCTGGTACGGCTGATTTCAGCCGTATATCGGCTGAAATCAGCCGTACATCGGCTTGCTTCGTGTGGCTTCGGATCAGCCGAACATGCTCAGCATGTTCGGCTAACCCGAAGTGCAGAAGGAGTTCGACACCAGTAGGAAATTCTTGGACATTCAGTCTAGTAATGTAGTCACAATGAGGGCCACAATCATGTTGCCAATAAAAAGGCATAGATGCCATAAAAACAATACCAAATGTAGGATCTGTAACAGTAAGTCTTATTAATCTTTAACAGTAATCTTAACTAGGGATGAGCAGAGTGATTTTAGTAAAATTTTGTTTGGCAGAAAATTATTGATTTTGCTGCCAGCAAAATTTCACTCAAGTGGAAACCCCGATTATGATCAATGAACTGCTTAGGCAAATTTTGCTTGAAATAAAATGTTCTTTTTTGTTATGAAAAGGGCATGGGCTTTTTGTGTGTGTGGAGAATCTATTTGTGGTAGTTTAGTACATTAATTTAGGGGTCTATTCATGCATTTGTTTTACGCAATATTATAACAACTCTCATCCAGGATTCACACATTTTTCCAGTTAAATCCAATTTGACAAATGTGTGAATCTTGATTCAAAGTTGTGTGAGAAAACCTTTTATAAATTGATTGTTTTCTGTGTGTATTTGATTTGTTTAACTTTTTTTATTCATAGTCTGTTTTTCTTATCCGTGGAAAAATTAAATGTAAAATAATAAGGCTAATGAAGATAGATGTAAGCAATTTCTGTAACCCTCAGGTGCCATTTAATTTTCCTTGCATCCTTAAACATCACCAATAACCACCTTAATTTTACCTTCACCATTGACTCCAATATCTTTTGATCTCTCACTTTTACTTATCCCTAATGTTAACTAAAAAAACAGTAGCAATACAAGTGTATTGGAGTGTAATAAACCTAAAAATGTATATGCCTGAAACAGAGCATTGAAAAGAATGGGGATTATATATAAATATTTTGACCTGACTTTACCAAGAAATTTACCACTAAGGACCAGTGTTCTCAATAGTGAAAAAATAAAATAGTTTCATCTATCAGCCTCCAATCCACTGGTGTTCAAATTGTTAACACATTATCAGTACATTTTAAAAGTATATTATTAAAATATGTCACAGGGAATTAGTTTGCAACAAATTAATTTTATTTTACATTTGTTTTCATTTTATATTAATTATCAGTTTGAGTTTATTTTTTGTTAAATAAATAACATTTGCACATAATCCTATATTGGGCATTTAGGCTTTAGTATACCGTAATTCAGCATCAGGGATTTCTAAAATGCCAGAAGCTTGATTTTATTTGCATTTTTCCTGAAATTCTAATAGAATACACTATTTGTTTCCAAATATTTTAAATAATTCAGTTAAATTGCTGATCATGAAAATGTTCTGTCTATAAAATGTTTCAGGTCCATTATTTTGTGGTTGCTATAACTGAAGGGTTTGGTGCTATACTAAATTCTTTAGCAAGATCTTTAAAAAAAAACATTTACATTTACTGGAACAGTATCTCCAAGAGAAAAAGCCATGACAAAAAGTTATAATTCATACATTCTATAAACAAAATGTGTTGCCTGAGGGACACACAGATCCCCTTTAACCTCAAGAACAGGCATGCTGTCAACTGATACAGGACTGGTGAGAGGCACCACAAAAAACAAAAAAAGGAAACAAGTTCCACTGAATCCGCATAGGGGGTACCCACAGAACTGGACCAGGCTCCAAGCTCCAGACTGAGTTGATTAGGCTGATCAGGGTCTTGCAGACACAAGTGCTTTGTTCTTCTCTCCTCCTTCTCCCCCATGCTCTTCACAGCCCAAGACAACACTCATCTTGCCCTACAAAGAGAAACAGCAGGGAATTTCCACAAATAGTTCTAGTGCCTCTGAATTGAGGTACTTTGTTGTCTAGCCTCAACTGGATTATTTTCCTCTGAAGTTCCGGCCCAAAGACTATCAATGCTTGGAGGGCTGCTCTCATTTCCAGGATGTTGGACGTGTAGGCATTCACCACAAAACTCCATGTTCCCTGTGCAGCCAGATTCATGAAATGGGCTCCACAAACCCCTGATGCTGGCATCCGATGTAACGAGTGCTGGCAGCGGAGGAGAGATTAAATGGAAATTCATCAAGTTCTCCCCATGAGTCCACCAACATAGCGAGTTGCACATTTTGTGAGAGATCTTGATCCTCTGATGTATTTCCGTCCTGTCCCATTGATCGAAGAATCCCAGTTGAAAAGGTCTCATCTTCCAATGCGCCCATCTGACCATGGGGATTGTGGATGACAGTGTGCCTAACAGGCTCAGACATTGTGAAAGGTGGCGAGTGGACATTATGGAAAGAACTTTCTGGCAGATTTTGTCAATTTTTTCTCCTGGGAGACTTATGGTATTGCTGGAGGTGTCCAGAAGGGCCCCCAGGAAAACCATATTTTGGAATGGGGTCTGATGTGACTTTCCGCTGTTGATTATGCATCTATGCCTCTGAAGGGTTGCCAACAGAATGGCCAGATGTTTGAGTAGAATATGTGATGATCTTAAGTAAAACTTTTGTGAAGGTTCAGGGCACTGTACAAATTATGAATGGGAGAAAGAGAAACTGGAAGTGATGGTTGAGCAAAGAAAAACGGAGATACTTTTGGAACTGAGGATTAATCGGCATATGTAAATAGGTGTTGGACAAATCCACACATATCATCCAATCCACTGGTCTGATTGCTGGGAGTATGGACTGGAGGGACTCCATACGGAACCGTGGAACCTTTATGAATCTGTTTAGCTTTTTCAAATCTAGCACTGGCCTGAGGACTCCGGATTTATTTTTCACCAGAAACAACAGAGAATAAACTCCTAAAAAATCTTATTTTTTTGGGAACTGGACATATAGCTTGCTTTTTCAGGAGTGTCCGTATATATTGGGTGAAGATTAAGATCTTCTCTTCTGCATGTGGAATTCTTGTACAGATGAAAAGGGCTCGTGGGGTCTTCGCTTGAATCTCCAGTGATGGCCCTTTGAAACAGTCGCAATGATCCATTACTCTTGAATGGACTATTCCAAAACTTTTGAGAAGTGAATCAGATGCACACCTACCAGAAGCTGGCAGTGAGAATAATCGTCTAAAAGATTTCTTGATCTCCTGAGAGGAAGAAGTAGGACCCTGTTTTGACAACATGAAAAGGGACAATTGGGTATCCTTCCAATTCTGAATAAATTATCATCCTGGTTTGTACGACCTGGAAACCCTTTGATCCCAAACTGCCTGGGGCATCTAGATTTCCTATATTGAGATAACAGGTCTGATTTTTCACCAGAGACTTTAGAAATTGTGGTATCTAGTTTTCCCCAAAGAGGTTTGCACCAGTCTCTTTTTGAAGAGCTGTCTGCCTGCCAAGGCTTCAACCATAAAGCTCTTTTTGCAGTGAGTGTGTGGAGCATTGCGCTGGCGGATCGTCGCACAATATTAATGGCGGCTTCGTTAACGAAGTCCCCCCACCAGTTTCAATCCCTGGAGAGCTGTAATAATATGTTCTCTGTCTTTATCTATCTTCTATCTTTCTTTCTATGTTGGCTGTACAAGCTGTCATAGCTCTAGAGACTGAAGTTAGTGCTATAGCTGGACCACAGGCACCCCTGTTGTATAGGCCCTCTTCAGGTCTAAATCTACTTTTCATTCCAAAGGAGCCTTGAAAGAGATTGCATCTTCCATGGGAAGTGTGACATGTTTAGCGAGATGCATGACTGCTGTGGCAACTAAAGGGGGGGGGGAGTTTAATAAAGTTGAAATTTCTTCCTCCTTTAGAGGATAGAGCTGTTACAGTCTGTTATTTAAACAGGGCTTTTTTCTCTTGTCTTTTCCATTCATCAAGGATAATGCCCTTGATCTCCTCCATAAACAGCCACTACAAAGGTTCAACAAAGCCAAAATCAAAACCCGTTTTGCTCAGTATGTCTGGCTTATAAGACCACTCTGAGGAATCTGAATCCAAAGAATGTTCTAAGGTCAGTTGAGAAGTACTGAGTCCTGTGCCTGCCTGAGTCCCCTCCCCTTCCCCAATGCCCATGCCTGCTCAGGGATTGTAAATGACAGGAAACTGCGCACGCGCATGGAACAGGAAATCGTGCATGCGCAGTACCAGCAGCTAAATGCGGTGGAGCCATTAGAGCAAGGCTCAGACCAAAGAGACAGGAAACATGAAGAGAAAGTGGTGAAAAGAGAAAGGTGGTAGAGCCAAAGGAAATCTCACCACTCCAATTCCTTAGCCTCGATCTGGACTCCCTATGTGCTGGTCTAATAGGTGCGTCTCCACCTTGGAATGTAATGGTATACAAACAGGCCATACTATCCAGAGAATTCCAATAATTCAGACTTTATTGAAATTCACAGCAAATCCAGTATAACAGTGAATAAAAGTGTATAAATCAGCAAATACCAGCACCGCAAACCCCCAACCAGCTACAACCTCTCACATGTTTCACTCGTAGGCTTATTCATAGAGAAAGGAGGTAGCACAGCAAAGGTGGGGATATTTACAACCCCTTAAAATAAACTGCCCCAAGATACTGAGAACAGGGCTCTCTGTGTAATAACCTATTTAAAGACATGTGTGCAGAGACTTCACCACGTGGAGGCTGACCCTGGAGTGGAAAAGCCGCAGGAAAATGGCAGGCAATGTCAAAAATAAAAATGTTCATCCAGGAGCTGGACCCATGGCGAGGACAGAAAAAAGAATGAGGTCTTGAAAGTCATTGGAAAGGTATAGCAATACAAGTATATATATAATATATTGAGATAACAGGTCTGATTTTTCACCAGAGACTTTAGAAATTGTGGTATCTAGTTTTCCCCAAAGAGGTTTGCACCAGTCTCTTTTTGAAGAGCTGTCTGCCTGCCAAGGCTTCAACCATAAAGCTCTTTTTGCAGTGAGTGTGTGGAGCATTGCGCTGGCGGATCGTCGCACAATATTAATGGCGGCTTCGTTAACGAAGTCCCCCCACCAGTTTCAATCCCTGGAGAGCTGTAATAATATGTTCTCTGTCTTTATCTATCTTCTATCTTTCTTTCTATGTTGGCTGTACAAGCTGTCATAGCTCTAGAGACTGAAGTTAGTGCTATAGCTGGACCACAGGCACCCCTGTTGTATAGGCCCTCTTCAGGTCTAAATCTACTTTTCATTCCAAAGGAGCCTTGAAAGAGATTGCATCTTCCATGGGAAGTGTGACATGTTTAGCGAGATGCATGACTGCTGTGGCAACTAAAGGGGGGGGGGAGTTTAATAAAGTTGAAATTTCTTCCTCCTTTAGAGGATAGAGCTGTTACAGTCTGTTATTTAAACAGGGCTTTTTTCTCTTGTCTTTTCCATTCATCAAGGATAATGCCCTTGATCTCCTCCATAAACAGCCACTACAAAGGTTCAACAAAGCCAAAATCAAAACCCGTTTTGCTCAGTATGTCTGGCTTATAAGACCACTCTGAGGAATCTGAATCCAAAGAATGTTCTAAGGTCAGTTGAGAAGTACTGAGTCCTGTGCCTGCCTGAGTCCCCTCCCCTTCCCCAATGCCCATGCCTGCTCAGGGATTGTAAATGACAGGAAACTGCGCACGCGCATGGAACAGGAAATCGTGCATGCGCAGTACCAGCAGCTAAATGCGGTGGAGCCATTAGAGCAAGGCTCAGACCAAAGAGACAGGAAACATGAAGAGAAAGTGGTGAAAAGAGAAAGGTGGTAGAGCCAAAGGAAATCTCACCACTCCAATTCCTTAGCCTCGATCTGGACTCCCTATGTGCTGGTCTAATAGGTGCGTCTCCACCTTGGAATGTAATGGTATACAAACAGGCCATACTATCCAGAGAATTCCAATAATTCAGACTTTATTGAAATTCACAGCAAATCCAGTATAACAGTGAATAAAAGTGTATAAATCAGAAAATACCAGCACCGCAAACCCCCAACCAGCTACAACCTCTCACATGTTTCACTCGTAGGCTTATTCATAGAGAAAGGAGGTAGCACAGCAAAGGTGGGGATATTTACAACCCCTTAAAATAAACTGCCCCAAGATACTGAGAACAGGGCTCTCTGTGTAATAACCTATTTAAAGACATGTGTGCAGAGACTTCACCACGTGGAGGCTGACCCTGGAGTGGAAAAGCCGCAGGAAAATGGCAGGCAATGTCAAAAATAAAAATGTTCATCCAGGAGCTGGACCCATGGCGAGGACAGAAAAAAGAATGAGGTCTTGAAAGTCATTGGAAAGGTATAGCAATACAAGTATATATACTTGTATTGCTATACCCTTTCAATTACTTCCATTAAAAGCAGTGGTAGTGTTAGAGATGTAGGCAGAGATAGGGAATCAGAGCATCTTTAATGTATTTCGTATAAGTAATAGCTCATTCAAGTTGCATTCTTACCACAAGTGCACATTATGTCACACTGCAGGAATGAATTGCTTCACTTTGTAGGTAGTGCAAAGATACATGAGGTTAGCAAATACAATGTTTTCATAACAGGCATTAATCTTAGTGGAAAAAGTACACTATGAACTTTTGGAATGCACTATTTTGGCTTCTCCTGAAACTCGATCCTTTTGACTTCTAATTGCCATGTGCTTTTGATTTTAGACATCCTGATTTAGTGGCATTAGTTAGATTAGCTTCTGAATTTAAAACTACATTTTTTAATTCATATTTTATGTGGTCTCAGAAAAATGTCATGACACTGTAAGTAAAAGCCTAAAAATAATATCAAATATATATTAAAATCAGTTTTGTTAAACCAAGACTCCTTTACATATTCAAACTTTGAGTCAGGATCCTGAAAATTATGTTATAATACCACACCACCTTTTTTAGATGCACTCATCTGCAGCATCATGAGGTTTGGGATTAAGTTCAATAGTACAATGCATCGTGAAATGCAAGATCCCTTTTTGCCATTAACTCATTACTGATATCTTGGAAATGGTAGAGCTTGCCATTGGGTGCCACAACTTCTACTACAGCTTGTTGATTGAGCTTGTGATGCCAGTTGTATCTCTAGTGTTACAGGGCCGATGGTGTTCACTGTTGAACATAGTAATAATATTGTTTGTCAAAGAGATGCAACAAGAAACAGCTTATCAGCTAGCTTCTGGCAACTTACTGAATAATAACACAAAGGAAAAAAAAAACTGGATTTTTACTAACACATGATTTGGTATTTAGGGTTCACGCACATCATACATGCATAAAAACTGATGGAAAAAAAACATGCAGATTTGACTTGCATAGACATAAGTTTACATGAGATTTTATGTGCCTTTCATTAACTTTTTATGCACATTGACATCAGTTCATGTGCTTTTTTTATATGTATATTCATAGCACATGCTGTGTCATCACCTTCTCTTCCCATCAAAGTGTCATATAACTGGACAGGATTGGGGATCAGATTAATGCACCTGGGTTTGGTTTAAGGAAGGTTTGCGCTTTGGTCCAAAGTTCAAATGTTAAGGTGGCCATACACTGTAAAGTAATAAAAAAACGTACGATCCGCCAATCTTGGACAGGCAGATCGTACTTGCGATCATCACAAGCCCACCCCGCGGAGGGGCGGGCTTCCGATGACCGCAATGCTGAATGGGCAATGCTGATTTTCGGCTGGTTTTCGAACATGCTCCTTAGACAAAAGACGTGCGACCGTACAGTATCAGTACTCGTGAAAATGCCCAGTATAGGTACCAATACTGGTATCGGGACATCCCTAACAATTTACCAATGCAAAAAGGAAATTATTTGTCTGGAAGTAGCTTTTTAAATAATGCTTAAAAGGTAACATTAAAATGGCACAATTCGTTTTAATAGCATGCTATGGGGATGCCTTAAAAAGGCCTTAAAAAGTGGCACACATGTAGAATGTGTAGGATGTGCTGCAGGACAACTGACATTTTGTGAAAGAAAAAAAAATTCTGTGTTTAGTATTTCTTTCACAAAATGTCATAGAAATAAAAAAAAAAACGTGCCCCCCCCATATATATTTTAAATGAGGCCTTGCAGGAAACAAAATTGTGGTTACCCATAAATATCCATACCAGACCCTTATCCTTAATAGGTGGACACTAGCCAGAAAGACTCTTTAGAGATCCAATGGTCGCACCACTATAGAAAGCTGTAAGCTTGCTGCCCATTGAGCTGGGATTGGTATGTCAGGGATGCAATGCATGCACATGAATCTATTGCATTTTGTTTTGTAAACAATCTATATATTATTTATAAGCATTAATCATATCCTTAATCTATATCTAAAGCCAAAGAATGGGAGGAGCTTGCTGATAGCGGCGCGGTCCCGCGATGCAGATGTGCTGAGAGCTAGCCCCGTTATGGGGCACTGGAACCAGACACCGCAGATGGTCTGGCAACCCCATACTCCCGGCAACCCACTGCAAACATGAGCGGCAGAAAAGGAAAGGGGAAGAAAGGACAAGTGCAAGATAAGAAAGCGAAAGCACAGGAGAAGAAGCCATTGGTGGCTCGATCGCTGAGAACGGACATATAAACTTTCTTCTCTGGAGCTAATGCTTCCAAATCTACAAGGGAAGATGTTAAGATGGCGTCCCCACGAGGAACCTATACTAACAGATCTGGAACCTCCTCACATCTATCTGGAACTACAGAGTCTTCCCCAAGTTATGGATTGCAGGTAGTGCATGGAAATACACATCTTTCATCTGATGAAGATCAAGAATCAGGTAATACCTCTATGGACCCTAAACTGTTATTAGAGCAACTACCCTCCAAACGTGATATGGAATATAAGTTTAAAAGATTTGAACATATACATAAGTGAGATGTTGCTGGGCTACACGAAGCAATACAGGGGGTTCATGAATGGCTAGATAAAATAAATGCATATCAGGGATTGGAATAGGAGGAATAATGTCAGAATTAGAGGTATCCCTGAGACTGTAGTGGCAAATGAGTTGGAAACTACTGTGAGAGACATATTCAACTCTATACTTGATCGCCCAGCACAGGATCCAATTGAAATTGATAGGGTGCATAGAGTTCCAGGGACTTATAATCCCTCTATGAAACAAGCAAGGGATACTGTATGCCGTATTCACTTTTTCAGAATAAAAGAGGAGATATTAAACAAGGCCAGAGAGAAGGGTACTATTGACATGGAGGGGACCACAATCAATTTATACCTGGATCTGTCTGCATGAACTTTGGCTCGACGTAGGGCTCTATGCCCCCTTACTACCCTTCTTAGAGAAGGAAACATACCATACAGATGGGGGTATCCCTTCCAACTAATGGCCCGGAAAAATGGAAAAGCTGCTATCCTCCGATCACCAGATGATATGGAGGCCTTTTCAATGGCTTTGGGGATTCCTACAGCTGAACTTGGAACTTGGCCTGACCCACCTATTCCTTGTTGTCTCCATTACCTAAGCTATCTAAATGGACAGGAGCTCAGGGGGGAGGGAGGGAAGGGAGATAGGAAGATAAATGGGGTAACGATAGTAAGGTATATAGTGGTATGTATCACTAGGACAAGGTGTTAATATGTTTTACACAAAATGGAATAAATGAATATTGGTGTCCTGAAAAGGGAAAGGGGCAAAGTGAAACAAATGATACACAATGCATCATGAAGAATAGGTGCTCTAATATAATTAAACAGGGGAAGTAGGGAAAAAGAAAAGAGAAGGGCGCCCACCCTAGTGTAGAGGGTTTTAATGATTATGAGTAAAAATACAGAGTAAAAACATACTCACAAAAGTGGATCAATAAAAGCATAAAAACGAGCCTATGCGATAACTGTAGATATATACCTGTGTGTCAGCACGGGACTCCTGTGATGACGTGTTTCCGGGGCCACGCCCCCTTCGTCAGAACATATCCACTGCCTCACTCATGCAGCTTTATAAAGGGAAGTGTAATTGATGCAGACCGATGAGCAAAGCTCCATGGTGTAAGGACGCGCCTCTGTGGGCGGCGTCTGATTGTCATAGCTGTGTGCATCTATTTATGTGGCTAACTCCACTAGAATGGGTGGAATGCCGATGAGCCAATCAGCTGCCTCTTGGTGAAGTCCAGCCCTGAGACTCTCACACACTGTGCTCGCCGTCCAATCAGCAGGCAGAAATATCGAGCCAGCCAGCATGTATTTGCTGTGTGAGAAAGGGGAATGAAGGACAAGGTGAAGCATGAATCGAGGCTCTAGTTTTATGTATGCAGGATGAAACTGTAAAATATCAAAAGCTGTATGTGTGGGGTTGAGGACCTAGACATAAATATGCTAAAGTCTGCTAAAAATACTAAAAATATTGGAAAACATAGTAATAAAACTGTATATATAAAAGGAGAGCATTAATTACTCTTATAGCAAAAGCTAGATTTAGTAATCAATATAAAAAACTTGGTTTAGTAATCAATATAAAAAACTTAATTAGCAGCCGGGTGCTCATAAAATCACAATGAAGGACATACATATGAATGACAAAAAAGTGCATTGAGACAAGAAATGAGAGAACGAAATGCTGGTGAATGTGATCACAATATGCCAATGGGATAATATTCAGCTCTTGGGACAATGACCTGTGTGTCTCGGTCTCAAACTGGATTCAATGGAAGCCGCCAAACCTGAAGTATGAAGAATAAATGAAGATATGAATGGAAATATGAATAAAAATGCAAGGTTTCCAACTGGATGTGGACATAGAAGATCTCCATCCACAATAAAATTATTTCCTTTGAAAATAGTCTACTAGACAAAAAAAATGGGTAAATATGAAAGAGATTATGGAGATTTTAAAGGGGGAAATGTCTTCAACTGGAAGAAAAACACCATTACGCACACTAATGGGTATCGTCCCCCAAAGAAAAATGTTCACCCTAGACACGAACATACAAGAGGTGAGATGGAAGGTCCCAAGTGGAACTCCCGGGCCCTCTCCCCGTTCAGAGGTAGGAACAATACCTATAGCCGTCCCCATAGGGAAAAAGGACATGTTGTTAATCGCCATGAATGGCAGGTTAGGAATGATACTAACAGTAAAAGCCCACACAAAAAGGAATCCAATTCCCCCCAGACCTTCATACATATGAGAGGACAAGGGCGGGCCCGACCTACGCACAATTTTTCTAGAGAAGCTCCTGACAAAGCTCATATTAATTCTCTATTCCAACATGAGAACACTAGGCTCCCGCCTCCTAAAGATAGACACATGACGAATGCCTCACAAGGGTCTCCATCTAGTAAGAGGTTCACCAAATTTGGGGCTATAGCCACCCCGGGTCCAGACCCTGTGGAGTCCTTGAATCTCTTAAATGATTGAAGATTCAGCAAGAGACTAGAGGCCTGTGGCCCCCTTCCCCTTAGCTCAGATGTTTGTGATAATTCTTGGGCATCGGCGGTTGATGAACAAGAAACCACGACAGAATGGATTAGAATGGGAACCAAGCCCAAGAATTTGGGGCTCAGAGAGGGTACATTTGCCAGTGAAACCCGTTCCCCCCCCCCTTTTTTATCGGTAGTGCAATCATTAAAAGTAAAGAAAAAGAAAAGGGTCTCAGACCAAAGAGAAGAAGAGGATGCAGAGCTGGACGCCAGATCCAACAAAAAAGGCAAAACAAGGCCATAGGGTCCGTCCTTTCGAATGAGACCATTAAGATCTTTAACCTCTCCTCTTATCAGTTAAACAATGCAGAAACATTAGTCCTCCAGAAAGGCCTAAGCTTTGCCCCCAACACTACTCCCAATGACTATTCCCTATTTATAGACTTGCATAGGTTCATACGCAAGCTCACCTTACATCGACACTTCCAATCTAAACAGCCAAAAAAGGCTAATCTAACATCATTATCGTCTTCTCAGGCCCCAGAAACTGAAGATTGTGTCTGTGACTCAGACCAGTCAGCCCTACATGACCTACAAGAATTGTGGGATGGAAGTGAATTGCCGTGTGAATCCATTTTGTCTTTAGATCCAGACATCCGACATACGGGCTTCAAACCCAAGTCAATTTTCTATCCCCACCACTCCAAGGGGAATTTCATTTCCACTTTTTATCATCTGGTGCATACAGACATCAAGAGCTTATGCTCCAAAAAAATTGTGAAGACTTCTAATCTTACTCCTGTGGAAAAACAAGCGGTGAAATCGCTAAAAGAGAATACCTCCATCATAATAAAGCAGGCTGATAAGGGAGGGGGTCTAGTTATTCAGGATAGACTAGACTATCTAGCAAAAGCCACCAGACTCCTAGCAGATACCCACACCTATGAGAGGCTGAAAGGAGACCCCACATGCGAGTATCAAAAAAGGTTTGATAACATCTTAAAACAAGCTTGCACGGCGGGGGTGCTTCTCAAATTAGAGTATAAGTACCTGCTAGTGACCCATCCATGTATACCACATTTCTATCACATCCCAAAAATCCACAAAGATGCAAATAGACCACCAGGGAGACCCATCATATCTGGCATAGATAGTTTGACATACAACATAGCCAGTTATATTGATGCGTTTTTACAGCCCCTAGTGTTGGAACTTCCTTCCTTTGTCAAAGATTCAGGACACATCCTAGAAATCTTAAAGAATTATACCTGTAAGGAGGGCTATTTATGGGCCTCCTTAGATGTGGCTTCCCTTTACACCTCCATAGAGCACCACTTTGGACTAATAGCGGTACAACATTTTATGTTAAAATCTGGAACCTTTAATTCCAAGCAGGCGAATTTTATTTTGCAAGCTATAGAGTTTGTCCTCACTCACAATTACTTTATTTTTGGACAAGTTATATATTCAGCTTAAAGGTACAGCTATGAGGGCAAGATTTGCTCCAAGCTATGCTAACCTCGTTATGGGATATTGGGAGGAACAATTTATCTGGACTAATAATCCCTTCGGATCTAAATTGGTACTTTATGCCAGATATATTGACGATATCATTATTATTTGGGATGGCACACAGGAGAAGTTCTCTGGATTCCTAGAGCACTGCAAAATGAGCCCGTTTAAACTAGAGTTCACACATGTCATCGACGCCGCAAGCCTGATATTTTTAGATTTAGAGTTAGGCACGGATCAAACAGGCCGAATAATCTCAAAGACACATTTTAAACCCACAGCAGGAAATTCATACTTGCATGCTAACAGCAACCACCACCCCAGATGGGTTACTAATGTACCCGATGGCCAATTCGGCAGATTGAGACACACGTGCACTTTGGAGTCAGATTATAAGACTTTAGGGATAGAGCTAACTAAAAAATTTATAGAAAAGGGCTACGATGCCCAAATTATTAACCCTTTCGCTGCCAAGGACGTACGTCGTACGGAGCTACAAAAGTGCTTCCAGCTGGCCAGCTCAGTACGTCGTACGGACCTGGCATTTACAGTTCTACTATAAGCAATCATCACTATGACTAAGAGGGGCAAAGGAGGCCATAAACCTCAGAAATTGACTGATTTCTTTCCAGCCGCAGCGGCTAGAAACAGACAAGATGGCGCCGGCTCCAGGTGCCCGTCTCCGACCCGATCCCGCTTACCTCTGTCAGCAGCCTCTGTGACAGACTCGACTCCTCGTTCTCCCTTGGAGCTTTATCATCCTCTGGGTGAGTCGTCCCCTCCTGATTCTCCCACAAAACGCAGCCCTGCCAAGGCTAAAATATCTAAAAGCACTGCTGCTGATAATGCTGACACAGGGCCAGAGGTCTCCCGTTCACAGCCTTCACTGCCTGCTCTGGAGACATATCCCTCTGGTTCTCATCCTCCCTCAGCTGCTGACATGAAGGACATGCTCCTTTCCCTCAGATCTTCTCTGCAGCAGGATATGTCTCACATGTTTGAAAAATTAACCCTTTCCATGCAGCATGTCACCACCAGAGTGACACATGCAGAACAAATAATAGGAGAGCTCTCACAGGGCCATAATGCCCTAGTCGATCATTATGATACTGTCTCTACTGACATACAATGGCTTAAATTGAAATGTGCGGACCTGGAGGACCGCTCACGTCGTAACAACGTGAAGTTCCAGGGCATTCCTGAATCTGTCCTGCCACACCAAATTCCATCTTACCTCATTCAATTTCTCAAAGAGTTGCTCCCTGGGGCAAACGATTCTGACCTCATCTTGGACAGGGCTCACAGGATTGCCAGGCCAAAATTTCTTCCAGATTCGGTCCAGAGGGATGTGCTTACACGCATACACTTTTTTCATATTAAAGAAAAAGTGATGGCCGCAAAGAAATCGGAAATATCCCTGTCACAGCAATTCCAGGGCATCTCACTATTTGCAGATCTGTCTCAACTCACCATGATGAACCGCCGCAAACTGGCGCCTGTGGCTACTGCTCTACGTCAACATCGAATCCTCTATAAATGGGGGTATCCCACTAAGTTTTTGATCTCGTACAAGGGGAAGACATATCCTGTTTCCTCCCTGGAGGCCGGTGCCAAATTGCTCTCCGATTGGCACATTGCTCTCCCTACCTTGGCTAACCAGCCCTCCTCTGCCCCACGAAAAGCTACATCAAGACTGGACCTGAATCCGGTGACATTCAACATATTAGTGGTCCATCTCCTCAACCTACAAAGGGCCCTTGCCTGGTCTGAAGTTTACTACTTTCTGGTTCCCTCTGGTTCTACAGTGGTAGTTTTGGAACTGCCGTTTTCACCATCTGCTGTTGATCCCCCTATGTTCTTAGCAGTGTATGCTGCCCATTACCGTTGGAATTTTTCTCCAAGGACTTTTTACATTTTTGTTCTTGTTTTTGTTTTCCTTCCCTAGTTTTTGCCTGTTCTCCACTATGAATCACAACAGATATATTTTTTTAAAGGGAACTCTATATCAAAAATGGTCACAATGGTAAATGTGTACGCCCCTAATCAAAAACAAATTTAATTCACGCTGGCAATGTTGAGAGAGCTGGAAGAGTTTGCAGATGGCATAATAATATTAGGAGGGGATTTTAATTTTCCATTGGAACCAGGAGTAGATACAACTGGAGGAAGGTCACAATTACCACATGCACAACTAAAAAGAATGAAAAATGCCTTGCAGCGGCTGCAATTGATTGATATTTGGAGAATCTTGCACCCGAAGACAAGGGATTATACATTCTATTCCCAACCACATAAATCTTATGGCCGTATAGATTACTTCCTGCTCTCTCACCATTCTCTCCAGTGGGAACCAAGAGCTACTATTGATAGGAAAATTTGGTCAGATCATCATCCAATTACTTTGGAACTACAAATTGAAGACCAACCTTTCAGAGTGTACACATGGAGATTAAATTAAACATTACTTAGGGACGAAAAGACTCTGCTCGCTATAAAAGAGGCAATCCCTAACTTTAAAATTAATCATGAATCTGACAATACGGCTATCCCGATTAAGTGGGAAGCACTTAAATGTGTGATAAGCACTTAAATGTGTGATTTATTTCTCACGCTACTAGGACGAAGAAAGCCCGGGAAAAAAAGGTGGCGATTTTGTTGCAGGACATATCTGACTTAGAAAGTAAGCATAAAATGGACACGTCGATAGACATATTTTATGCCCTGGAACAGAAACGCTTAGAGCTTAAGTCCATATTAGATCAGAAATATTTAAAGTATAGGGAGGCTATCCGACGAACATTCTATGAACAGGGAGATAAAGGGGGTCGTTTATTAGCTAGATCAATAAAGGGACAGATCACATGTACTTTTGTTTCAAAAATCCAAGGGAAAGGAGAACGCATAGTCCATCGTACTGACCATATAGCCCAGGAGTTCCAGGCTTATTATTCTGAACTTTATAATCTAGAAAAAGGCCTGGGGATCGCATTGCAAGCCACCCGCTCCATCAATAAATGTGCAGGGCTTTACTGTGCTCGCCAGAAAGGAATTTCCCCTTGCATTTGGCGAGCGGGGGTGAGCGGCATTTTCAAGCCCTGCTCTATACCATGGATAAAACCGGATATGAGACCTCCGAGATCAGCTCTCCCCTTCTGTATACCCCCTCTTCTAAAAGTCTGGGATCATATGATAAAAGAAATTCAGATTTCAACTATTGTGGGACCCATCACTCCTATCATGGGGAACCCAATATTTAAACCAGGGGAGGTAAATAGGCAATGTTTTCAATGGACCAGGAGCTCACCTTCACCTATAATGGATGCCCTTACATCAACACATTTGAAATCAATGATATCTCTGCTGCCTGTACAAATGCATGAACATAGTTTATGGCTTCAGTATTTTCAACTTAGAGCCCTATATGATAGTCTGCAGGAGAAAGCATCGTTACATAGACCATTAACTTGGTTTGGAAACCTTTGCTGTCAGCAGGGCCGTCTTTAACGCAGGGCAAAGAGGGCACTTGCCCCGGGCCCAATCAAGGTTGTGGGGCCCAGAGCATCTGCCCCTTGAGCCCGCTGCCCACAGAAAATTGCTGATCAGATTGCATAGAATAATACGTTATGGCAGCGGCCGTTTACGGCAATGCCATAACGTATTGTCCTATGCGATCTGCACGATCGCATCCTAAAGTTAGCTCCTCCCCAGGCCCCCGCCCGCATATCGTGGCATGTCACACGGCACGGGCTTCACTGGAGGACGTGAGGCTGTGCGCACGTCTTTAATATTGATCGGACCCTGGGCAAACATTTTCTTACCTCCACCCCCACCCCCGGGCCCCCCACCAAGAAAAAAAAAACATGGTAATTATGTCTAATCATGGCTTTCTACTATCATGCATTGTAATTCTATGAATCATGTTAGGGGCCTACTAAAAGGAATGACAGAATGGAATGCCCATAGACTTTGACAGGGGAAGAGAATGCCCATAGACTATAATGAAGCCAAACGGAATGCCCATAGATTATAATGGGAAGCATAGTATCAGATATTTTGTAGGCAAATCTGAAAAAGATATCAACTTGTCATTTAACACAGATTTTAATTTTGTTAAATATTTAATTTTTATTCTTTATAAACTTTTTAATTTTTTTTAATTCATTTACTTTCAGCAAAATATATATTGCTGAATACTGCTCATTTTTGGGCCACGCCTTAATGACCAAGGAAACATGTGGGTCCCGAGGTTACACAGGTTGAGAACCACTGATCTAGATGGTATAGATGTCCAACTTTACTACATAGAATTTCCCCATTAAATGCACCAACATGTTGGAGATGCGGAAGGGAGGAAGGAACATATCTCCATGTATGCTGGAGCTGTGATTATATAATGCCTTTTTGGAAACAGGTTTTTTGAAAAATATAAGCAAGTAATGGGAGCAGGAGAGGATCCATCACCTAAAATAGCTCTTCTTTCAATATTCCCAGGACCAATATCTAGAAACAAAAGGGATCTTCTTAGATTCTTTATAGCAGCAGCAAGAATACTAATCCCACGATATTGGAACACACAAAGAGTTCCAAACATTGAAGAATGGAAAAGGTTTCTGTTATAGATAAGTCTTGGAAATAAAGGGATGTATATTAGACATAAGTATACATGTATGTATATATATGGAGATAGATGTATAAGGATATATGAAATAAGGCTTTCTTGTATCAATGTTGTTATATTATATCTGAAACCAAATAAAATCTTTCTATATAAAAAAAAAATATCTAAAGCCAAAATGTCTGTTCATTTGTTTTAGATGTCTGTGTTTTGCTGTCTGTTTCCCATTTTAGCTTTAGATATACTGAGCTTGTAATCTTGATATCATCTCTTAAAACAAACAAAAAAAAAAGAAAATCTGTGAACTGCTTATTTGACTATTTACTGTGAATCAGATTAGTCCTTTGAAACAAGTTTAGAAGTTTAGAAAGAGGTCTAATTAGTTCTGCAAATAGTTTGTTGTTGTGCAGTCTTTTCATTATATAAATGGTGCCCAGAAGATGTCACCTTGTTGTCAAAATGTCACAAAATGCCATGCAGACTGCAAATCTTTCCAACAGTTTGGTGGATATTGATTCCCAACCAAATATAATACTGATTGATAAATGTAAAAGAGCTCAAATTATAGTAATTACATTTACAGTTTACAGTTCTGCTAATGTTGCATATCAGTAACTAATTAATTACATAACATTAAATCTGGATGAGTAAAGTCTCCACAGCCTTCCAGAAACATGGTTCATGATACTGGGCGTGAGCCAAGGATTTGGAAGACACTTTTCCCAAAGTCTCAAAGTTAAAAAGTTACGCTCCGGCAACACCAAATAATGCTTATGGTGCATCAGTACAAGTAGCACTGGTTTCAAGGGACTGGTTCACTGAGGTGGTGTATTTAGAGAGGTAGTAAGTCAAGTATGGAAGTCCACCTTGGCAAAATAGTGTTTTTTAAAATAGTGTTATGTCTAATTATATATATGCGTGTGTGTGTGTATATTTATATATATATATATATATGGAGAGAGAGAGAGAGAGAGAGAGAGAGAGAGAGAGAGAGAGAGAGTATATGTTATAATATACTTTGTGTGTGTTTGTATATATACACACACATACATATCTTTTTTTAAATGCATGCCAGAACATATTTAAAATGTGTTGGACATTTCAATGTTGTAGTATTGTATTTTAGATATAAGGTTATAGAGGTTTTTATTCTCCTAAAATAAGCCTTAGCATAAGGCCATGCTGAGTATACATATTAGTAGTTCTTTAAATACTCTTGATTATTGGCCTGTTTTATAGTAACGATAATTGTCAATGACTTAAACAAATCAATCTTAGCAATTTGTAATGAACAAAATCCTATGCATTTTGAACAATATAATTCTGAAAATAATGGCCAAAAGCTAATGATTCTTGACTCTCAACACTATTTTCCAGTATTGGATATCTGAACATGTATATATATTTATATATGTATAGACATTTCCTTCTTAAACACAGTTTTCCATTAATGTCCTCTCAGCAAAAAGATGACTGCAGGTATGCTTGCCAAAGTGAATGTATGCCAATTATAAGTGAACACTCAGATTCAATTAAAAACACATGTGCAGAAAAGAGCCAATGTCAAGGTATGGTGAGAAAAATTCTTCAAGATACACGTTTACCATTCACAAAAAAGCTATGAAAATGTTGGGAATATATGTTTGTTTAAGAAATAAGGTAATGAGCAAATACATTTAAAATATACTTTGTTTCAAACCGTTATTATTACTAGGTTAACCTTACAAATTTGGCCGTAGATAGGTTGATTTTTGGATGACACAAGATAAAAGTGGCTCTCATTATAAGATTTAATAACAGGAGAAATACAGCAGTACAGAAACCCCATCACCAACTTTAAAAAATGTCTGTGAAGGTTCTCATTCATCCAGGTCATGGTATATCTGGAAAAAATAAGTCAAGGCAACTGTATTTTTCATGAAGACGTTTCACTGGACATCCGACCAGCTTTCTCAATTCAGAATGATTTGTACAAAAAATTATCTGGGAATAAATATGGTGAATGTCACTCCAATCCACATAATCTGTCACAACCAAGTGTTGATTGCATTTGCATAATTGGAGTCTATTAAGGTATTATTAATCTGCACATTCATTCTGAATTGAGAAAGCTGTTTGGATGTCTAGTGAAACGTCTTCATGAAAAATACAGCAAGTCCAGTTGCCTTGACTTAGTTTTTACAGATATAACTTTAAAAAAATGCAGGTAAAAGCACATAAAAGCAAGTGCTTACTAGCAGTGCTTTTCCTTTACGTAAATTATTTTTTTATTCATTTGCAATGTACCCTTTCTATAAAATCACTACTTCAAGAGAGTCAATTCCCGAGCACTGCCTTCTTTGCACGCCATATCCCCCTCCTTTTCCGGGAGTGTCTAATCATCCCCCAGTGCTGGCTAAGCCATACATTCAGGATCAAAGCTACGGTGAACTTGTTAATAAGTTTGAATTTTCAAGACAATCCTCTTGTCTTGAATTGTATTGTAAATGTACTATAAATAACATGATCCAATGCTATATACAGTATGTACATTTTATCCATTGTATATGCGGACTACAGTATATAGGGAGGACAACTAGGGATTTAAGAAAAAGGTTTAAAAGTCATAATTTACAATTACATTTTAGAAGTTATCATAACAGAGATCCATCTGATTTACAAATTTAGGGTAATGATATAGTGCAAAATCATTGGAGAGGTAGTAATTTGAGGTATCAAGGAAATAAACTTTTTAGATTTATGAACTCGATAAATTAAGACTGAAATTGAAAGCTGAACTAAATTTGAATTGTTTTTCTAGTGTTTTTTATGAAATAATAGCATTTTTAGTATTAATTCATTTTATATGTAAATATATGTGTATTTGATGCATTTTAGTCAACCATTTTGTTATTACGGTCATGTTTGATAAAATAGGAGGTTTATATATATATTTAATATTGCTGTACTATGGTAAGAGTAGTGATGTGTATTAGGTTTATGGTCATACCACAAGTTATGTATGTGTTTTTTATGTACTATTTTGTTTGTTTGATTGCATTGCATTCATGTGACTTGGTTAGCTGAGAATGTTGAATATGTTGTGAATATGAGTGATGTCATTGGAGGGTTTGGTCACATGGGGCAGTTAATGCTCTGATCAATGCTGAAGGATGACTGATCACATGATTGTGAAAAAAACAATGGATTCATTTTATTATATGAATAATGTTAAATATGTAAGAAGCCAGTGAATTTGCTAGCTGGTGCTAGTGAGATGGGACATGTAAATGTAAGGAGACCAATAGTCAGCTATTTTCTGGATGACTGGTACTCATGTGATGGGTTACATGATGGTTACATGATGGTTAGGAGACCAATGGTCAGTTATTTGCAGGGAAGAGAAGATTACAACAATATAAGAGACTTTCACTAAAGATATTTTTACTTTTTAAAGCACTTTTGTTTATGGATATGTGAACTTTAATGTTTAATACAGTTAGGGGAGTGTGATAGCATTAGCGCTGCAGATTCTGATTTATTGTGACTACTGTCTCTGTTTATATTGTAAAGGGCTGAACAAACTGTTAGTGCTATATAAATATTGTATTATAATAATAATAATAGTAATTTAGTTAATCAAAATACAATTAATAGAATACATTATTCTGTTACTTAAAATGGAACTGAACTCGAGACGTAATTTGCTATTTTACATGGGTACCCTGGAAATGTACCAATTGTCTGGATTTTATTCTGAAAAATAGCAGTGTACTTCGTGGTTAATGAGCCTGCCTATTTATTCCTATGGCCAGAGCCTTATAGCTGTATATTTGTAGTGTGAGATTTAGGCATCCATCTCAAAATATCTGAAATGAGATTTGGTGATGTCACTAGTGTGATCACCTTTGTTCTTGCTAGATGCTCTGACATGAGGAAGCAAAGCCCTGCCTCTGCCATACCATTTCTACACAGAGACACTACAAAACAAGGCATGGGATGTCAGCAAATTGGAAACATCAGCTGCAGAGAGACCAGAAGGAATACTATTGACTAATCATTTGCCCTTTGCCTGCCTTTTTTGGGCACTGCTTCCAACGTTCAGATCTTTCAAAAGAGATGAAAAGAAAAAAAAAGAAAAATCTGTAAGACTTAGGTATGTCTGTTAAACTGAGGCATGTGGCAAAAAGCTGAATATGACTCTTACATAAAGTATATTTTTTCCTAGAATTGTCATGGTTGTATGTAACACCATTCAAATGGTAAATAGCATAATAAAAATGGGTTCAGCTTGGCTGAAACTGCCTGCAGTATGAAAGGTTTTGGAGGAGGGAGACATTACTGCAAAATGTGCCAATGTGTAATAAATCCTAGTTTCTTCCCAAACTGTCTCGGAGAGCTTATCCTTGAGGACAGACTTAGGCTGTTTATTTTTCCTGTTTTTGTTTACAGCTTAAATAATAGAATAATGTATTTGTTGCTCAGCCTCCAATTAAAAGTATTTTCTCAAAACTGGACAGAGAGATGTTTTTGACAGTTCAGTATACAGTCCTTGGTAATAGTTGATCATGTGGTACTTTAGTAATTTACTCAAAATAAAGTATTGCATGGACGTAGGTAAAAAAACAGCTTTGATACAAAACATCAGGGGTTTGTATGCTATGCTGAGACCTCAATGGTAGAGGTTTCAATTGTACTATAAAAAGATTGCAGCTCTGCTTAACTAAACAAACTAACATAAAAATTATACAAGCCAAGTTTGTTATTTACTAGTATTTTAGAAACCATTCCTGTATAACTCTAGTGAAAAAAAAAAAGTGCACAGAAAACATATGCACTCAATAGGTGGCACAGATTTGAATTGCTTTAATGGTTAAAAATACTTATATTGTTCTATTAATCAATTAAATGTGTACTAAAAGTGTGTTGGCTTCTGTTCAGAGACATTCCTGCACTTCTCATTTTTTTCCTAGAACTACATAAGATGAATGCCGGCTGCTACCATACCATGACATTATGTGTGCTCATCCATGTAAATTGTTAAACTTCCAGATGCTCCATCCTATTCTACTTGACTGTTGCCTATTGTGGAGCTAATGCATGATTATGATGAGAAAAGTGATCATATATACTAGCAAAAGTGTGCCCAATCCAGAACGAGGTTGTGGGTAAGAGTAAAAGCATAGTGGCAGCTGGGGTATTGGCAAGTGTGGTGGTGACAGTGGACGGTGCGCTGCAGGCATGGTTATGGGAGGAATGGGGGGTGGGACATGTGGTTAGGGTAAGTTGACATGCAGGGGTGGTGGTGTGAGTGGGGTGTGCTGGTAAATGTTGAAAGTGGAGGTGGGCTAGGGGGGATGCAGAGTGTTGGGAGTAAGGGTGGGTGAGGGGGATTGGGATAAAGGTGTGTGAAGGTACAGAAGTAGTGGGAGGATTATTGCTGACAGAGTAGCATAAGCAGGTGGAGGCATTGTAGTGCCATGTAGATAGCTGCGCCTGCTGAATGTCTGCATACCCAACGTATATTGCTGAACGTTGTTTCTTTTAATTATTGTGTTTCCTTCATTCAATGCTCAACAAATATATTATTTTTGACTAGTAAAGCTATTACAAAACTCCCTAAGGAGTGTTGGTATGCTATGGATCCAGTTTGGGTGGTACATTCTGGCCTGGGTACAGAAATACCCGGGTTATTCTGGTGGCTCCTTCTGGGGTGAGCGCTACACACACATACAAAAATAGCTCAAACTTCAATGAGTGTATTTTTTGCTGACTGCTTGCCCATTCCAAAACAGATTTGAAATCTGGAAGTGATGAGCCATCATCACTATGACAAAGCCTTATTTATTATATTCTTGAGATCTAATTATTCAAATAAAGTGGAAAAAAGGGAATACATCCATTTGAAATCACTATTTTTTAATGAATATCTTCAGTCCCAGAGCCATTGCCCTTTAATATGCCATAGTCAACATTTTTGTTTTGATTTGGAGTTTTGCAAAAAGACATCCAGGGCATGTAATATATTATTGGGAAATTAGGGTTAAGAATGAACTTATCATTAATTAAATTCCTCATTGATGTATTATTCCTATTTTGCCTATTTCATTTTTTTATACTTTTTACACAAAGATATCTTTTGGTGTTGATATTTATTCATCTGGACTTCATTGCAAGTGATAAAAGATCAGCAGACGTCTCTAAATTCACTCCACTGATGATTCACCCAGTTTGCCCTCATAAATATTTACTGTGATTCATGTACTTTCCAGCTATGAGTTTTTTTTTTTTGTGGAAATGCAAAGCAAAAATTCTGTGTACTAGGGCAAGGGGAGGATAGCAACTTACCAGTCTCCAGTGGTATGCCTAGAATGCCGGGCTGGTAACAAGGGAAGGGAGTGATACTACATAGCCATTGGCTAGTAGTCACTGGCCAACTTCAACAGCAAATGAATCCTGTGTATACACATGAATAAATGTACAGTCATTATTTATTAGTCAGAAACTATAGTTAACTAATATCATACATTTTGGAGATTGAGTATCTGCCTGAACCAGTGTATTTCTGTCAGTGTGACCTAAAAGTTCCTGTTAAAAGCTCTTACTCTATCTCATAGCTGTTCTGGGTTAGTAACTCAGTAAGAGAGTCAGCACTGGCAAAGCTGCGGCAAAGCTGCCCATTGTTTTCAGAACATATAGGGCATTAAAGCACCACTTGTTTAGTACACCAAGGTGCCACATATCTATTACCCCTTAAGTCATAGCTGAGATTATGCAATCCCTTTTTTTTTAAAAGTCAGGCAGGTCTAAGGTGGAGGAGGTTGCTGAGCGTCTGACAAAGCCTTCCACTTCTTCCTCCTCCCAAGCGCACAGCAGCTAGTTGTTCATAACTGCTGTTAATGTGCCCTTTTCTTCCACCCCTTCTTCTTCTGCTTATACCTCCTTAGCCCCACAAACTGTCATGAAAGAGTCAGGGGAATTTTTAATCACACAATGAGTCACTTGCTAAAGGAGGAGGATCTTCGTCAACAATTCCTTGGTTAAGATGTTGCAGATGAGGAAGAGAACACCAGGACCATAAAGTGAGGGGATAGCAGACAGGGAGCAGCAAGAGACAGTGACGATCCTGCAGCTGCAGCTTATTGCCAACTGGGCATACAATGGGGTGGGTGATGAGGTGGCAGACCATACATGGGTTAAAAAAGAGACAAAAAAAGGAGCGCTACAACCCTAGGATTCTTGTTGTTCAACAATTAAAATCTTTAAACAGTTTAAAATCTCTAATTAGATATCTATGGATGCGAACTCACTTTTGGACGGACGAGGTAGTGTCTTGCCGATGGAGAGTGAGAGCTGTTGTCAGCCTGGATCGCAAGGAGGCATATGCGGCTGGTCCGTGTGGGTGTAATCAACGGATTTCACGGCTCCTGTTTGGTCCCTTGGTGCTGAGGAATGGTGAGTGCAAATGAAGGGCACGTTAAGGAAAGATGGACTGTGCGTTAATGATCCGCTCCCCGTGAGAGCTCAGCTGGCCAGGCTGCCACTCGTCGGCTGAACGGGAGCAGGAGTGCCGCTGTGTAGCAGTGTAACAATGGGTCAGCGGTCGTTATGAAAGAACGTCCAGGAGCGAGCACAGGGCTGGAGCATAGTGTGGCCCGTCTGGCTGAGTAGTAGAGGTGTTGGTTGGATGGTTTGGCTACGCGTTTCGAGGCTCTATGCCTCTTTGTCAAACCAGAGATAACTTCTAAGAACGGGCGGGAGATGCAGAGGTTTTTAAAAATGACAGATGTGCGGGACTTTCGATCGTGGGCGGCTGCTATTGGCCGGTTATGCAGGGAGGGTTGGTCATGGCTGCTGATAGACGGCATTGCAGCCGCTTGTTTATTAGGAAGGAACGTGGGTGAATGATTAAAAAATGTTAACAAGAGTTTAATAAGAGCATTTAATAGCTGGAACGTTGTAAAAGAAAGAACATGCTAAAACGTCATCTTAGGCAAGTAGTCATTGATTGTGATGATACAATGGGGTCTATTCACAAAGCTGCCGAAGGATCTGGCCGTAGCTTCGGCCGATCCTTCGGCTAGCTTCGGCCAGAGTACTGGCACTATCTTTATTTCAACTGCTACATGGTCACATTTGTTCTTTCATGTGGACTGTATATTTAAAAGATTATAAAAGTAAGGTTAAAGAACTATGTTTTAAAACAATTTTTGTGGACACATGTTATATGCATTATCCTTTTTTGTTTCTTTCTACACTGTTTTGTTGGAAGGTAATTTCTTCATTTGTTCAAAGGACCTCCTGTTCAGTATATATATGTGGGACCCAGGATATGGTTAATTCGGAATTTATAGATAAAGGGAGGAACATGCTCAATCGTCATCTTGGACAAGTAATCCCTAATTGTGACGATATAATATCTCGAGTGCTGACACTATCTTTGTGTCAACTACTACATGGTCACATTAATTCTTTCGTGTGAAATGTATGTTTAAAAAATATAAAAGCAAGATTAAAGAACTTTGTTTTAAAATAATTTTAGTAGAAGCATGTTATATACAATTTCCTTTCTTATTTCTACACTGTTTTGTTAGAAGGTTGTTTATTCGTTTGTTTAAAGAAACTCCTGTTCGGTGTATATATGTGGGACCCAGGGTGTGGTTAGTTCGGAATTTATAGAATGGTTTGTATTTCTAATTCTTCGTTGAACAACAAGAATCCTAGGGTTGTAGCGCTCCTTTTTTTGTCTCTTTTTTAACTGTTTACAGGGTCCCTCTCCCTGGTCAATTAGCTTGCTCGCCCAAACCTGCTCATAAATTTTCCAATCTGTTGTGCGCTCGCCATCTTCACCGTTTTTCATCAGACCATACATGGGTGCCTGTGATTGGAGTGATTGAAACAGTAGTATGAGAGGATTTTGTCCAAGGGGAAAGTGCAGCTTGTTGAGGACTGGAGGCAGCAGCATACCTATTCCACCAGAGGGCATTTTCTCTTGAGTACAGGCCCCTGCTATCCCCTGGGCCTATCCACAGAGTCCTGCATTCTGGGCCTTTTTTAAGACATCATCTGCCAAGAGTACCATTGTGGTCTGCATCCTTTGACTACAGTGTATCAACTGTGGTGAAGTACCAGCCATTTAGGTACCATATGCATGAGGAGACACATACATCTGAACACAAAGCTTTGTGGGAGCAGAACTTCAATGACACTACTCAGCAGCAAAAGGCCAACACTCCCCCTCCTTGTTCTTCACTTTCCACCTCTCCAAGATTAACCAGCTGCATCTACTGCAACATCTGAATGCTCTAGTGATAGGAAAAGAAGTTTCACAAGGGGTTTTTAGAGGCTTTCATTATGCCACATCCAGCTGCATCATACTGCACCAGTATGTGAATGGTAATGTGTGCAAGACACTGGACCATGCTGTCAGCAGCAGGGTCCAAATGACCAAGGACACATGGTATAGGCAGTGATACATATCCCTTACAGCTAGGGATGCACCGATACCAAGTACCGTACTCGGTAAAAGTACAAGTACAGATACTTTTCAAGCTCCAAGACTAGACTAGAGAAAAATTCAAAAATTAGGAGGCAACTGTCATTTGTAAGGATCATACATAGCTCCTGGGATTTGTACATCTCTGTTTTAATGTATAATTTTGTTTTTATAAATATAAATAAAGGGATGCACCGATACCAGTTTTGCGAGTACAAGTACTGGTACTTTCCCAAGTACTTACAAGTACAAGCACTGATACATTTTTGTTTATTGTCATGTGACAGTTTTTCTAAAACAATATCAACTAATGATTTCAGGACAGTGGTGGAGCACCAGAGCTAGGTCCCAGCTGCCACCGCTGCAACCCTGGTAGTTGTCATGAAAATGCCAAGTATCGGCACTGGTACTCGAAAAGTAGCGGTGCATCCCTACTTACAGCATACTCAATTTGTTGATGGCTGCAAAGGTCCCTGGATGCTGCTGAAGCTGGTGGTGTCACTCACTGTATTGTACCTTGGTGTTGGTGACAGCCCAGTCACCTGTACCTGCTCCTCCTCAATGGTCTCATCCTTTGACTCCTCAGAACTACTAGTGCCCCAAGCACCCCACAACCTATGCAATTGGATAAGGCAAAATGCTGCCATGCTATTTTGCTACTTGTATGCCTCGGGAATTGTAGCCACACTAGGCTAGAGATTCTGAAAGCTCTCCAGGGCCAGGTTAATAGATGACTGACCCCATGCCATCTTGTGCCAGTCAAGATCATGTGTGCCAATGGCACCAACCTGCTGACTGCCTTTGGAAAGGAAAAGTTCACAGATGTACCTGGCACATATCCTAAATCCAAAGGAGAAGCTGTTCATGGTTGAATACTTTGGCTTCTGGGAGTTCCTGCATCAGACCAGAAAAGTGTGACACCCCCATGCACTGGAACTCAATTTTGGCTATGTTGTAAAGGCTGAACCAGCTGGTCATCAATTACTATCTGTGTGAGTACAGTTTGAGGACAGACAGGGAGCTGGGGTTCTTTTCACTGCATCAATGGTTGATTATTCAGGATGCATGTAGAATTTTTCCTTAGCAATATGATTTATCTTGTGTTACTCAAGGAGTATAGACCGCGCACTGGAGGAACAGCAGTAAGTGGAGAAGTACTTGCTGTCTCAGACCCAGCAGGATCCTTTAAATTCCATCCTTGTGAGGTAGAGGCAGCAGGAAGCAGGGGAGGAGCATGAGAAAGAGAAGGAGGGTTGGGGGGCTGGTCATGAGGAGGAGGAGATGAGGTAGACTTCAAGGGGGACATTTCACTCCCTTGAGATATTTGAAGACACTTTTGTCAGAGACACCAAGGACTTAGTGTCATCTGCTGCAGACAATTCATGGCAAGTGGGGTATCTCATGTTGAAATGCCTGCGCAAAGATCCAAGAATTCTGGTCATAAAAGAGAGAGAGACCATTATTGGGTGGCCAACCCTTTGGGTCCCTAATACAAGGGGGATCTATTGACACTAACCGAGAGAGCACAAAATGCACAACTTTTAACGAGATGTTGTGGAAGAACCTCTTGGCCATGATGAGGTGCTGCGGAAGAACCTCTTGGGTATGAGAAGGTATGCCCACTGTGCCCAGCTCTGCTGTCCACAATGCCTCTGATCCTCAGATCTCTGAAAGGAAAGGCAGTGGTGCTTCTTAGCAATCTTAGCCTCTTAGGTAAGATGTTTTTTTCAACCACAGTGGATAGGCCTGGCTGGAGGCAACACTCACAGGTCTCTTACACAACAGTCTTAATAAGCTGCTTATATACTATACTGTTAAAAAATAATAAACAATAATGTGCCAAGCTAATAATAGAACATACAAATATAAAAGTGTGTAAACACTAATCATATAAATATGATAATATCAGTGAGTGAGCACTTAGAGTCACATGCTAGGCTCTGAACATCCAAATAACATACAATGTGATAAACAAGTGTAATCAATCAAACAATATAGCATCAGAGTCCAATGTGGTACAATTCTTAGAAGTTATGAAAAAAAAACCACAAAGAGGATTTCACAAGTGGTTGTCAATCTGGAAGATGAGAGTTTCTCTCAATCCTTCATCATCTACACCCAGTGAGTACAAATATGCAGAGGGGTTCTCTCCTGAAATATGGACCAACAAAGTAGATCTCTTAGTGCGACTCCCTTCTCTGAAAGGGGAGGGAAACCCTTATAGGCTGGATCCGCTCGAAGCCACACACAGAGATACCTGGTCCAAAAAGAGGCAAACAAAGACACATAGCCCGTACCGTCCAACAAAGGAATATTTATAGTATAGAAAGGTACTCACAGAAAAACAATGATACTAGGCATGGAATCAATCCCAGAGAAATGCCCACAACGAAAAAACGAACAGGGATAAATGACGCTCCCGTCCTTCCGACTCGACTGTGGTGATGACGTTAAATGCTCTGCATTAGTGTTTACCCACTTTTATAAGTTTATGTTCTATTATTAGCTCGGCACATTATTGTTTACTATTTTTTTTACGCTCTACTGGTTATAATTGCAGTGCCTAGTAGCTCTCATTTCCCTCTGTTTACTGGCGCAGATCATTTTTGTCTATATTATATACTCTACTGACAAGCGACTGTACATTGTTTGTGGTGGTTGTCTTCTGAAATAATACAGTCTAATTTTTCTCAGGTAGTACACTCTAATTTTTATTGCTAGACAAAACCTGCCTTGTCTCTTTCAATTTGCTGCCTATTCAAGTGCTTGCATACTGTACTGACACTAGCCAGTTTTTATCAAACCCATACATACCTGATGTTTACATTTTGAATATTTTGGGAATTATTGGGGCTATAGGATGGGAGGAAGTTTGGGGATTGTGGTGCTGTGTCTTTGAAGTGTGTTTGCACACTCTGGTACAACATTTTATTAAACTTTTAAAGCAATGCAGTGTGGAACTGTGAAAAAAGCTCACAATCTATACCATTTAACTGTTTTTTCCACTGGTCAATGTGTATGAAATTGAAGGCTTTAGCTTTATTTATTTTTTTGAGTAAAGTTTTCTATAGCTTTTAGATCTGTTGTGGCTACTACTTCCACTATAAAATCCAGAATTTTTACTGCTGGATAAAAAAAACCAGGTGTCACAGCCAAAACTACCTATAAAAGCCTTTTTTTCCAAGTTGTAACGAATCAGGTTGGGATGCTGCTGCTGCTGCTGCTGCTGCTGCTGCTGTAGGACTTAATGCAAATGTTAAAAAGTCAGTTACACATTCAAAATATGTGATGCCAGAATATGGGACTGCTGATGCTGTCCATGAGAATTGTAACACCACATACAGGTTAAAGGCATTTCCCAAGCATGTAATTGAAAGCATGTGCAACTTGAAACCTGGGCACATTCACTTATCCCTTCAAATTACAGAGGGAGCTGCATACCTGGCACCCAGCTGCATTAGTACAGTGTCTATTACAGACAATAGTTCAGGTGTTGTGGCTTTGCACCCAATCCCCTCTGTTTTGCTAAAGCAGATTTATAAATGGCAAAGATTAGGGAGGGAACATAATGGGAGCCGTCAGCCCTCTTGTTTCAATAATTTAGCTGCCCCTAAATATGTATTTAAAAAAAAAAATCCTGGCCAGTTATGATTACTAGTTATTCAGAATTTAATAAAGTCAGTGGACCTGCATAGCAACCAGGGAACAAGAATTTTCAATAGGAATGCTCAAGAATGTCAGCCAAAATGTATCTCATGACAGGCTGCAATACTCACCCGGAGGAGCTATCCCAACGATGCCCTGACGTGGAGAACAGGAGGAGGATCCCATGTGTCATGGCACCAGCCTAAAGATATCTAAAAAAGAAGATATGGAAATGGGCAAGGGGCAGAAACTGGAGTTGGGCTTTAATTAAATGAAAAGGTAGTAAGGAGAAAACAGGTTTACAATAGGTTCAGACAGCATTATAGAATATTAAAAAAATTAAACTGCCAAATCATTAAAAAAGAATACAGCATAATCTACTGTATAAGTGTACATTTTTATATTATGGTATATTCAATGCAATCCACTGGCACCAGTGAGTCCACACATCTACAGTAAAATGGACAATCTTGCATACATATATTCAAGAGAAATAAAAAACGCAGTACATTGTGTCAAATATAACATCATAGTATAAGAACATAACTATTATTCAGTTTTGTAATGCACTTATACTGTCATGTACTTCCTTATACAGCAAGCCACAATGGCACACTATCTATTAAAACAGGTTTCCCCACTATACGAGTCACAGTGTTTAGCCAGTTGATAGTCTTTAAGTATTTCATATCAAGATAATACAGGGTTGGAAGATGAAAGGAATTCTCTTCTGACATTTCATTCTGTTTAATATGCTCTGGTATTAAGCAGCAACAGAAAAACTGCAGAATCGGGCAGCAAAACAAAGCAGCTTTTTACTATAAGAAGAATGTCTTTATTTCCCTGTTTCCAATTTTCCTGAGTCTGTAAAATAATGGCAAATACTGAGGAATGGAAACTACAAGACAGAAAGTAAGAAAAATAAGTCTGCAACTCATAGAAATGTATTATTAGATTTGGGTGTACTTCCCATCTAAGTCATTTGTTTTTATTTATTATTATGGAGTTATACAAGGATACCCTGTTGATAAATTAATAATAGACAAAACAATCTTATTATGTTTACCTGGTATTGCGTTATATATATATATATATACTGAGTGGCCAGATTATTATGACCACTCCATCAGTACTTCGTTGGGCCACGAGATAACTCCACGAGATGTTGAAAGGTGATGGGAGGAATCGGACTCTGCACTGTTGCCCTTCTGTTGTCTTGTACCAGTTTTGCCACTTTGCCCTAACATTGACTAGTCGCTGACGGCCACAATTCGCACGTTCAGGCCCAGATTTTCGGCTGACAGTCCAGTCTTTAAACACTTTAACAATGAGCCCCTCTTGAATATTTAACGAGTTTTGCTGATACTCGCTCCATGGCTCGCGCCAACAATAATCCCACGTTCAAAGGCTGTTAAACCGCGTTGTTTACCCATATCTTCAGAAAAAAATAACTTCTACTGTCGTGGTAAACAACCTGCTTCCCTATTTCTAATGGTCTGGCCCTCTAGCAACTTCAGCGCAAAATTATAGCTAATTATAGCTAATTTGCCTACAAACGTCAGGTGGTCATAATAAACTGGCCACTCAATGTATTTTGACATAAGGAAAGGAAAAGTAATAGAGGGGCGATATATTTCCCCTCGCTTTCTGTCCTATGTACAGGACTAGCGGAACCCAGACCGGGTTTTCGGGCTGACTTTGGGTCGGAATAATCCAGTTTGAGTTTTGTGTCTCTCACCTGGATTGTTAATTGCTTAATGATTGCTTATTCAGGATTTGATAAAAGTGGAAGGCTGAAGCATGATGTTGCTCTGGCCTGGGACTCAGACAGCATTCTGAGAGAGTTACAAGGTGGATAGTTGTAAGTAAAAGGTTGCTTAAAGTACTTTTGGTTTGTGAGGTGGCTGAGATAAGCTCACCACCTGGTAGAGAGGAAACCTGCCTGTTTAGTCAGAGCCTGGATGGCAAGGATTTATTTTCTGTTTTATTTTGTGTTATTGCAACCTTTTAAATAAAAACTGACTGCTAGTCAGATTTAAAAAGAACTTTGCTGCCTGGACTACCTTTTTTCCCAGGGAAGGTGATCCCCATTTGAGCTATACCCCCACAATATATATGTATGCATGTATATTCAGTATTAGACATTGTATAGTAGAGGATTCAGTTCTGTGAAAGCATTTACTGCTTTGCCAGTAAGCCCTCGTTCACACCTGAACGTTTTGTAGCGCGTTCTACGCTCGACGAACGCTCTACAAAACGCTCAAAAATATAAATCCCATTGTGTTCAATGGTCTCGTTCCCACCTTGGCGTATTTCCACCCGTCCCTAACGCGCTACAAAATGGCCCATGCCTGAAAAGGTACAGGTACTACTTTGGGCCGTTTTGTTGCGCGTTTCCATTGGGCTACAGCCAAGTAGCCTTCGGAAACGCGCGTCGGTCGCACGACTTTTTTACTGCGAATTGTAAAAAAAACGCGCGACAGACGCGCATATGCAATACGCCTAGGTTTGAACGAGACCTACCACTGAATTAAGGGCTTCAAATGCAGTCAAGTACTAAAATCTGGTGAATTTCCAGATGTACAAGACTGCCAGTGTAGTTTGTGCTAACAAAAATATTCAAAATTTATGAAACTGTCCTTAGTTACTTGGGCACAACCCAATGTGTGAAGTGCAGTATCTTAGAGAAGCCAATAAGTGAGGTATTTTATCTGTCTGAAATGGTGAAAGCAAAATTTTGTTTGAGTGCTAACTAACTGTGAATGATCAAGGGATGTAATTGATGGAGGTGCCCTCCGCACACCTTTCAGCAGTCCCGGCCAACAATCAAATAAATGGTGCTCGAAGTAACTTCACGGATGGCACCGTGCAAAACACAAGATTGAAGAAAATAGGTCAGATGCCCAGGGCAGAAGGGTTAGACAGGGCAGCATCAAGCCAGAAAGTTTACAAACTGTAATCCTTTCTATTTTTTTTTGTTTTATTCTAATGGGCATTGGTCTTGCTCATATTTGGTCTCTGTTGTCACCAGGGTTGTTTAAAATTTAATTTGTGGCAAGAGTTTCAGTGAGAGATCAGGTGGAATGTGTCACCAGGTTATTGGTCATCGTTTTTGACGATGGATCTACATTGTTGGATAATGATTGATGTTGGATTTATAGCATGAGACAGCTATGTTTTTTCATGAGTTGTGTGTTGACAGCCCATTCAAAGTGAAATACAACACATGAAAGTGTGCTAATTATCATACATCATTGTACCGTAATAATGTGAACAGGTCCTCAGTAATAAAAAAAAACATAATTTCTATATACTATGCAGGTAAGCTGTTTACACTGTTTTACACCGATCAATTATATGCACATTATTATGGTCACTTTTCTTCAAATGTGAATTTTGTGGCCTAAATATATATAGATCTATACATTTATTTTAATGCTGGTTTGCCACTCTTTAATTTTAAGTAGTTTAATTTAAAGTAAAGATGTCTTGGACAAACTTTTTTTAAAGACTGAAAAAACATATCTAAAATATAATTATAGTGTAAAATAATATTTTTAAAATGTCATTTTCTGTAAAAGAAGCTTTTTTTTCTACAGGTGTATATCATACAAAATATGATTTGCTTCTGCAGTTTGCTTAATCCCTTAATGTACCGGAATGTTCTTTTATATGTTCACTCCCAAGTTTCGTCTTTGTAATATACAATAAGGTTATGTGCTTTCCACTGATAAGACAAAATATATGGCTCTTTGGAAACAGCCTGCAGCATATTTGAAGTGTCTGCAATGAGCTGTGTTTTCACAAGACAGAAGATAGGCACCAATATAATAAGAGTCTGAAAGGGAGGAGTTTAAAGATGAAATTTAAAACACCAATCAGAATTTCCTAACATGACATGCATTATTGTATTGTGAAGCCTTTTTTAGATTATTATGCTGGTATTTTAAGTATTCTCTATTTAACATGCTGCAAATTTGCAACACATGCTTTTTATTCTGTTAATATCAAAATCTGTATACCAAATATCCTAAAGGTGGCCATACACCTTACGATTATCGTCTGATAATAGTATGCGATCGGCTTTTCGTTACGACAATCGTAAGGTGTATGGGTAGTGTGGAACCGCCAGTACTGTACGATTGTACAACTTTTGTCTTTCGCAAGGTTGGTGGCATTTCCGTACGTCAAAAGTTGTACGATTAACACTGCTCATGCGCAAACGAAAATACGTGCGGTCAATTACCGCAATTCGTCCAGGTGTTTTTTTAAACTACTGCTGATTGACCCTTGCGATAATCGGGGGCAGGATGGGGCCGCCGTACGACAATCGTACGACGGTTTGAGGATTAAAGGAGGGTTAAAGGGCAACATTAAAAATACACAATTCTTTTAAACAATATACTTGGAGGATGCCTTAAACCTAGTCTGATATCGACGTCCGCTATCGAAGAAGTCCGATGGCGAAGTCCAATGGCGAAGTCCGATGGCCTTTACTGTGCTTCCCAGAGAGTTGCTGATGATGGCGAAGTCCGATGGTGAAGTCCGATGGCCTTTACTGTGCTTCCCAGAGAGTTGCTGATGATGGCAAAGTCCGATGGCCTTTACTGTGCTTCATAGAGAGTTGCTGATGATGGCGAAGTCCGATATCCTTTTACTGTGCTTCCCAGAGAGTTGCTGATGATGGCGAAGTCCGATATCCTTTACATAAAAAAAAAACTATTTCCTGTGTTACATTTTCAACATCGGCTGTACTCTGTATGAGAGACTCATTTAATTTCAAGGAGCTCATTTTAGTTGGGGATAGTCGATAACAGTTTTCACTGGTGAATGGTCCGACATAGTGGTTTCGCCTATAGAGGTTGTTTTTAAACACCTTAAATAATGGTGATTCAAAAAAATTACATCCAATCTTGAGTATACATTATGCACCGTAGAATAATGGCAAAAATCTTTTTCTTTTGGATGTATTAGTCTCAAGGGATCAATAAGTTGAATTTTATGTAAGATGCTTTTTATCTTGGATAGCTGTTTAAATGATATATTTGATTTTCCTGTTGAAGTGTCTAAATTAGGTTCTAAGGCCACATTTACACTCCCACCATTATAATTATCCTAGATATAAAATCCAACATGCGTGTAAAAACTGGGATAGGAACTGGGCCTGACCTTGGTTAGGTCAGTATATATTTATCAACGTACATTTCACCCTGTATGTCCAACACTTCAAGAATAGATATCTCCCTTGTGTATCTGCCACCATATGTTCTAATTGAAAAGGTATATTCTTATGGATTACTGTAGCCAGTCCTTTCGCTTTATTCGTATCGGATAGGCTATAGTACCATTGACTATACCGACCTGTGTATATAATCTAGTAGTAGTAACATGAGTCAAATGGGTTTCCTGTAAGAACACTATGGGGGGACTTTATCAAAACTGGAGCAGACACAATTTGAAGCAGATTTGCACTGAAGCCAATCAGCATCTCTTTCTCATTTTCAAATCTTACCTGAGCAAACTGAAGAGATGCTGATTTTCATGATGCTCCAGTTTCTCTTTGCTCCAGTCTTGATAAATACCCCCCTATGTGTCCTGCATGTCTCTTCAATTCACTATCTAATTGATGCCTTTTACCACTAGAATTCAATCCCTTCACATTATAGGATATCACATTTAACAGCATTTATCATATGTGTTATCCTTTTTCCCATACAATATATTTCTATTTTTGACTCAGGGCATGTCTCTTGGTTAAGCACGAACATAGAAATAATAAAACTGTATTTCATAAAAAGGAAGGATCTACAACCGAAAACAAATCGGGCAAATATATTGATGCACAACCCCTCATATATCATGCATGTGAAATTAACAGTGAATAAATGGGGGTGGGGGGGGTGAGGGTGCAGCAAAGGCTAAGCATAATTCTGCTGTAGTTTAGTATATTCCACTTTGCACAAGTCATCTTTTAATGTTAATGTCAGTGAAGCCAAAAAATGCACAGGATATAGCTAAGATCAGCCAATCCTCTGCTTTCCTGGCGACCGCCTGCACACAAAAATGTACAACTTTCTTAAAATAACGACTTTCTGCATATGCCAGCGATGGATTTCATTGTGTGTCCACTGCCAAGCCAGAAGCACTGCATAAATATGTTTTTCACTGTTTTGAAAATGAAAAGCTTACTCTTGTACATACATCTGCTGTTTATTAGTTGTACTCAGACTTAATTGCAAAGTAACATCAAATTAATTCATTGGAAGAATATGTTCTTTAACTTTTTATAAATACAATAGAAACATTGTATGATATTTATATTCAGATTCAAGGGAAAGTAGATGTTTCATCGCTGCTAATGTTTTGAGATTTTTTGGAACAATAAATGATAATGTTCAATTGATGGAGTCTGTAGAACTCCAACTCCATCTGTTCATATTTTTTTTTTGCAAAACTCACTAACAAAATGTATGAACTTGAACTGAATATTTTATTAAGTACATACAAACAAGTGCATTTGGTAAATACAGTAAAAACACAGTGAACCCATTGCTTGCATTGTAAATTATTGCCCTGGCTGGGAGTTAGAAGAAAATGATGTTGTAAAAACTGTTTTTCAAAGGTAAATTTCTCTTCATATTCTTTTTCTCTTTGGTGATATTATGTAGCTGGTATGCCATAATATCAGTTATTATATTGCCTGCTTTTAATACCTGGGGTCTGATCCATTCAGAGGCTGGTGGAAAAGGAGGTGACCTAGGTATGCTGCTCAGACTGCAGTAAAAAAAACACAGGTCTTAAACCTGGTCCTACTGTCTGGTGGGCCATCTAAATCTCAGGACTGGATGGACAGAAATAATCCATTAAGTATGCTCCCATATATGTTCAGTTCAAGTCTGTGTTTAGCTATTTGGCTGAGGTTTAGCTTTAAAGCAGAACTTACAGTAAAAAACAACTCTGCTTCATATCAGGCCCCTTCCACCCTTGTAAATAGCAATATGAAAGTAAAACAAAGTTATTCAGTATATACTTGCTTCATCTCAACTTCTAAAGCCCATTGTAGGGAATACTATGCTCCTTTAATCTGAAGATGGCACATTCTGGACTGTCCCATGCAGCCTGGTTCCAGAGTGCTTATTGGCCAGAAGTCATAATCCGTGGGAGCTACTGATGCCCACCGCCATTATGAAGAGCTCGGACAAATATTATTATTATTATTATTATTACATAGTATTTATATAGCGCCAACAGTTTGCGCAGCGCTTTACAATATAAGGAAGACATAACAGTTACAATACAATTCAAGACAAGATGGTAAGGAGGGCCCTGCCCCTGAGGGCTTACAATCTAAAAGAGATGGGGAAATGATACATGAGGTAGCTGTGGGAATGAATTATGTGAGAATGTGATGGTTCAGTGGTCAGGTTGAGGTGGGATAGGCTTTCCTGAAGAGATGAGTCTTTAGGGAACGCCTAAAGGCAGTCAAGGTGGGAGATAGACGGACAGGTTGGGATAAAGAGTTCCAGAGGATGGGAGAGACTCTAGAGAAGTCTTGGAGGCGAGTATGGGAGGAGTGGACAAGGGAGCTGGAAAGCAGGATGTCAATGGATGAGCGGAGGGGACGATTAGGGTGATACTTTGAGACAAGGTCTGAGATATATCCGGGGGCGGAGTTGTGGATGGCTTTATAGGTGACTGTTAATATTTTGAATTTTATCCAAAAAATGCACAGGATATAGCTAAGATCAGCCAATCCTCTGCTTTCCTGGCGACCGCCTGCACACAAAAATGTACAACTTTCTTAAAATAACGACTTTCTGCATATGCCAGCGATGGATTTCATTGTGTGTCCACTGCCAAGCCAGAAGCACTGCATAAATATGTTTTTCACTGTTTTGAAAATGAAAAGCTTACTCTTGTACATACATCTGCTGTTTATTAGTTGTACTCAGACTTAATTGCAAAGTAACATCAAATTAATTCATTGGAAGAATATGTTCTTTAACTTTTTATAAATACAATAGAAACATTGTATGATATTTATATTCAGATTCAAGGGAAAGTAGATGTTTCATCGCTGCTAATGTTTTGAGATTTTTTGGAACAATAAATGATAATGTTCAATTGATGGAGTCTGTAGAACTCCAACTCCATCTGTTCATATTTTTTTTTTGCAAAACTCACTAACAAAATGTATGAACTTGAACTGAATATTTTATTAAGTACATACAAACAAGTGCATTTGGTAAATACAGTAAAAACACAGTGAACCCATTGCTTGCATTGTAAATTATTGCCCTGGCTGGGAGTTAGAAGAAAATGATGTTGTAAAAACTGTTTTTCAAAGGTAAATTTCTCTTCATATTCTTTTTCTCTTTGGTGATATTATGTAGCTGGTATGCCATAATATCAGTTATTATATTGCCTGCTTTTAATACCTGGGGTCTGATCCATTCAGAGGCTGGTGGAAAAGGAGGTGACCTAGGTATGCTGCTCAGACTGCAGTAAAAAAAACACAGGTCTTAAACCTGGTCCTACTGTCTGGTGGGCCATCTAAATCTCAGGACTGGATGGACAGAAATAATCCATTAAGTATGCTCCCATATATGTTCAGTTCAAGTCTGTGTTTAGCTATTTGGCTGAGGTTTAGCTTTAAAGCAGAACTTACAGTAAAAAACAACTCTGCTTCATATCAGGCCCCTTCCACCCTTGTAAATAGCAATATGAAAGTAAAACAAAGTTATTCAGTATATACTTGCTTCATCTCAACTTCTAAAGCCCATTGTAGGGAATACTATGCTCCTTTAATCTGAAGATGGCACATTCTGGACTGTCCCATGCAGCCTGGTTCCAGAGTGCTTATTGGCCAGAAGTCATAATCCGTGGGAGCTACTGATGCCCACCGCCATTATGAAGAGCTCGGACAAATATTATTATTATTATTAGTATTACATAGTATTTATATAGCGCCAACAGTTTGCGAAGCGCTTTACAATATAAGGAAGACATAACAGTTACAATACAATACAAGACAAGATGGTAAGGAGGGCCCGGCCCCTGAGGGCTTACAATCTAAAAGAGGAGGGGGAAATGATACATGAGGAGGAAGACAAGATGGTAAGGAGGGCCCTGCCCCTGAGGGCTTACAATCTAAAAGAGATGGGGAAATGATACATGAGGTAGCTGTGGGAATGAATTATGTGAGAATGTGATGGTTCAGTGGTCAGGTTGAGGTGGGATAGGCTTTCCTGAAGAGATGAGTCTTTAGGGAACGCCTAAAGGCAGTCAAGGTGGGAGATAGACGGACAGGTTGGGATAAAGAGTTCCAGAGGATGGGAGAGACTCTAGAGAAGTCTTGGAGGCGAGTATGGGAGGAGTGGACAAGGGAGCTGGAAAGCAGGATGTCAATGGATGAGCGGAGGGGACGATTAGGGTGATACTTTGAGACAAGGTCTGAGATATATCCGGGGGCGGAGTTGTGGATGGCTTTATAGGTGACTGTTAATATTTTGAATTTTATCCAAAAAATAACCACTATCCCTACAACATTTAAAAATTGCTGCTGGGACTGAAAGAGGCTAAAATAATTTAGAGATGATGACATTAAATGCATCAGACTGCAGAAATTATTTATTAAACCATATTATGTAAACACACATAGTGGTATGTGACAGGTCTAACAAAGAAATGCAACACAAGCAAATGAGGCAGATTATCTTAATTTATTCTATTATTTTGGGGGCGTGGCTTGCTCACGGACGTGAACGGTCGCATGGAGTGAGAGCTCCGGCTATCTACCCAGGAACGAGCCTCAGGAACACTCACCCGTACCCTAATTTTCACCCTCAAGGGCCGAACGGGCAAGAAGGGAGCTAAGGCGAGAGCCCGGAATACTCCGCCGGCTCTGATCCCGTCCATAGGCGCCTTCTTCCGCCCCTCGGGCTCCCACGCGGCCTCACCGCGACTAGGCCTCGAGACCGGGGACCAGCCTGACTCCGAGGCATCCTCCCCTCTTCACCAGCAGCCTGTGGCGGACTCGGACTCCTCCATGACCGGGGATGACAGCGCGTCGCTGCGGAGCTACGATATGTTCCAGCGATATTTTGCTATGTTGCCCACGAAGTTGGAACTGGAGGGCATGTTCTCGCGCCTGGAGGCCTCTCACCGCCATGATATGACAGCGCTCCAGGAGGGCCTGGCAGGCTTTGGACGCAGGCTGGAGGTGGTGGAATCCGCGACCGCAACGGTGTCATCCTCGGTCCGGCAATTACAGGAGGAGGTAGGCAGACAGCGTGACACCCTGCTAGCCTCCCTATAAGTCTCCCGATCCGCTTCTTTAAGCGCATACGCTATATTTGGAGGAATAAGAAACCCAGACTGCGATACACTATCCTGATAAAGAGGAAGGAACATGGGGGCGCCGCCCTTCCGGACTTAGAGACTTATTACAGGGCCAACCATCTATCCCATTTGGCAGCCTGGTTTGACTCCAACGATCCTGCATTGTGGGCCACCCTGGAAAGCGACCTTTCCCCGGTGCCATTGTTCACGCTGCCGTGGTTACCGAATGCCCTCCGACCGCGAAGCTCGGACCTTCCCTTCTTCTCGCCCCAAGTATTACGGGTATGGGACACCACGATGCCCAGATATAACTTGTCTGTACCTCGGGGTCAGGCGATTTATATATTATGTTCAGCTCAGGGATTGCATAACTGCATAACTGCCTATACCATATGTGCCTTCTATGCCGTAAGGCCCGGACGCGCTATGTATCTGATTGATGGGACCACAGGTCTTTGTGCTGTATGTACAACTTTTTGTTTCTGTTATTGTACCCACGTTCTTTTGTCTTTGTAAAAATTTAATAAAAACTTATTTCTGGGGAAAAAAACATTTATTCTATTATTTTCATTCATTTTATATTTCTTAAAAAAAACTGTTCTGCTACAATTGGCCTAAGAAACATAAACTTGATCTGCATTATTAGTCAGAACTCCTTCGTGCTCCTGATCTTAATTAATACTAACTATGAGCACATAAATTAGTTATTCAAAAAATATCAAATCAACCTTAATTCAGTGCAAAACTTTCTGCGACCAACATCACATAAGGGCTCATGAACACAGTACAACACTGTATACAAAAAATAATGCAATGACTAGTACACAAGGTCTTGCTGGGAGAACCTGGCAGCAAGATACTGCATAAAAGTGCTGTGTATGATGTATGCATGTAATGTGCCCTATTGGTTGTTAGGATCTTAGGTGGCTTGAGCTCAGTGGCGTAACAATAGCCATAGCGACCCAGACGGCCGCTATGGGGCCCGGGCACCGGACACCCCCTGATGACGTGCGGGCCGCCTGGGTTGCTATGGGGTCGAACGCACCACTGTTCAGATCACCGTGATCTGTGCAGCGCAATAGCTACGCCCCTGCTTGAGCTTCCCGCATCCTAGCATCAACAGGAGGGATTATTGTTCCTCCTAATAAAGCATGTGTATATATACATGCTCCATTAGGCTTAAAATGATAAACCATATGGGAAAACATAAAAAGAAACTGTCTTGTACTGCATAATAGGGTTTTGGTTTTTTTTAAATAGAAAAAAACTAAACTAGAATAAAAATGCACCACAATCTGTGCACTGGAATTAGCTTGCATGGAAACAGGTAAAAGTCCCAGCCTCAGGCAGATGGATACCACTGCAAAACATCTTGAGCTGTACAGAGTTCCATACCATTGACTCAGCCTACCCACTAGCGCACGGATGTCACTAGACTCCACCCTACATGTTATGTCCACTGGATTATGTTTGTTTTGGGGCTTTGAGAGAGGCAAGCCTCGTTCTGAGGCTACTCTAGAGATCACATGACCTTGCTCCAGGAGGCAAGCCTCACTCTGAAACCTTACCCACTGATATCTTATCAGAAAGGTTTACTCAGAGTAAACCTTTCAGGGAGAAAACGCCTCTCTCGCAGACATCAGGGAGCCGCTATATATGAGAGGGAGACTCCCTGAACATCAGGGAGACTTGAGATCCCTGCTTTCCAGACACCTAAAGAAACATAGATTTTTTTAATAACTCCTCTTATTTGGATAAAATTGATCTTCATTTTGGTTGAGCAATAAAATATACATTTTAGGGGTGATGTCTTCAAAATGGGCTGCTTAAAATAAAACTCCAGACAAACCACTAAATGCTCACTTGAAACACATATATCATTAGTTTTCTATCTCCTAAAGGATTTGCAATTGTGTACTGATAATCTTGTGATTTATACACAATTCCCACACTGCAAAAGGGTGATGCATAGTTCCTGATTAAAAAATGCATTTTCTTAGTCTGGCATCTAGTTTGCCATGTCACATCTCCAGCCATCTCAGTGGACATTAATCAGCATCATCACCTAAGTTCAGTAAGCAGTGAAGTTAGTTGTAATAGAAAGGCTCGGGAGAAGTAAAAAGACATGGTCAAACTTGACTTTTAAAAGGATAATCAAGATTTCAAAATAATTTCAGCTGCCTCTATCACTGGATCTACTAATCATGATGAAATGCGGCTTTTGCTTGGAGTAGCCTCTGTTTATGATTATCTGGGTTTGTACCAGCTTTAAGATGTATTTTAATGAGGCACATAGGGAAACTACATACAACTAAATCGTTTGTGTCTGTCATGATTATTTGTTTACAGAGCAGCAGGAAGGTTGAGGCTCTAATGCTGAGAGATCTGAAATTCTAATGAATGACAAGAGTAATGTGAGGCTAGCTGTTTATGATCAGAAAAATCCTTTCTCTGTTGCTGATATGTACTATGTACTATGGACATTGGCTAGATAGAAAAGGTTTTATTTGGCATATAGTGATATCATATCCTAATAAATTGCACAATATTATTTCATTATAAGTCAAATATAAGAATGTCATGCTATGTTGAACCTGCAAATCAAAGATGTAGCAGTTTCCTTATTATGGTGAGTATAAAAGACCTTTTACATATACCTTTTGTGTAAGGTCATTTTTGTTGTACTTTTCTTCATGTAAGTGTTTTCCATAGATTTTTTTAAATCTATACCTTTCAACAATGAATACATTTCAAGGGGGAGAGGCCCTCGTCCTTGTCCCAGTGTTTAAGTCCTACAAAAACATGTAGAGGTCTGTGAGGGTAGACTTATAACGGAATCTGGTAGCTCTTTTATGTTAAGGGGATGTCAAAATATATGCCCCCTCCCCCCCCATGGGAATGAGTACAGGCATACACTAGTTCCCTCTTACACATTCCTACAAAGAGTTAAATGTAGATAAAACACACACATACAGTGTAAATGTGTTTACTTGAAACAAAAATGAACATATTTTGGTCAATGATCTCACCTGGACCCTGGCACTGTGTTTTATATTCCCATAGAACAGGGGATCTTTTATTTAGGGATGGGAGTGCCGTCAACTAAAAGGTTGTGGTGAATGATGAGGATCTACATTGTTAGATGCTGGTATTGAAGATGCATTTACATCAAGGGATGGCCAGAGTGATGATGGATTTATTTATTTTTTATTCAGCATAAAGACAATGCTCATTTAAGATACCTAACTGTAAAATGGTATGAAACGTAATAATGTTTGTAGTAATTCAGCTTTATTTTGACATATGAATCTAATATTACATGTGCTTTTTATCCAGAAACAACTGGAAGCTAACACCAAGCAAATGGTGCCAATGAATTCTTGTCCAGTAGCTAGGGACAAATATATTATTAAAAACATAATTTTAACACTGCATAAAAAGAGATTAACAGGTCAATCCCATACTGCACCCATTTCCAGTAAGTTATACCTACATTATTAAATTCACATGTTGTATTGTTTTTCCTATTTTCTGTTAAATAAAAATCATCTTTTTACACTTCTACTTTTTTTTTTTAACTAAACCAATTAAAAGGATCATCAACAGATGTCTTTAATATTCATGACATCTCAAGTATTTTCTTGAATATTCTGAAAAGATTTCTGCTTTTATTTAAGTATTTTTAAATATTCCTGCTATTTCTGCTATAAAAAGAGTGTAAAGCCACAAATGAATGTGGACAGAAGCCATCATTTCTTTTCTGGATGATCAAATTTAGGTCTGATGGAACCCTAAGAGCTTTACAAACTATATAGTAACATAAAATGCACACTCAAAAGGGGTTCATATATAAAAGTTCACAGCTACCCATGGCCTCCTTTTTTTGTTTTTTTTGACGGGCAGATTCCATTTGCAAAGCAATAGTTCCCCTAAATGATGCTGATGAGTATAGGAAATGCATATACTCTTTTGCACCATCTAGGGGCACTACTGCAACACAGAACTTTCATGAATTAACCCCCAAGAGTCCTTTTTAGCAGATTTTCGTGAAAGCTAATGTTTTTCCCGGTAACATTGGGGGAGTATATTGCAAGGGGGAGATAGCAAAGCTTAACATCCTTGCAAGGCATCTTGTCCCTACGTTTAAGGACAAGGGCCTCTTGTTGCGACGGGAGGCTTCCCCTGACAAGGCCCCTTGTCTGTGCGGGACGACTTATTGGAATAAAGAGATTTTTCTTATGGAAGCCATCATATAAAAAGTATGTATCCACTATTGAATGAATACAACACAAACCAAATAGCCAAAAATATTGTATAATTAATGCACAGTATGTAAACAGTTTTATTAAGCCACAGTTTCAAAGGGGGTGATAAGGCATGGTTTATGAATAAATAAAAATGAGAGTGTATATTTCCCAAACAGTACTTATTTCAATGAACACAGACCACCAAATACTGAAGGGAGTATGTACACAGTCTTTAGACACTTTGACTAAGCCCCTTTTTCAACAGGACCCATACCACACTAGATTTAATGTTAAAAACAAATCAACATTTCAGTGTATTTATTTCACTGAAAATAGCCCCCAAAATATTGCAGTGAGTACGAGCACAGTCTTTACACACTTTCACCATACTGCTTTGTGAACAGGACACAGACCAGCCTGCTCTTACTTAAAAAACAGCATTTTTTAATGTTTTTTTTTCATTGACAAAATCCCCCAAAATATTGTAGTGAGCACATACAGTGTTTTTAACTTTTTTTTGCTTCCAGAGACATTTTTGCATTTTGTTGCACACATGTTACAATGCAGATTGTAGGCCTAGAGATTATTTAGAACCCCAACACATGATATATTTTCTAAAAGCAGAGATCCTACAGTATAGGATTCTTAATTATGAATACTGATTTCCTTTGGGAATGGAAAGTTATTTTATTTTCTGCTTGTCTGCTGAGGAAAAAAGTGAAGTCCCAAACTGCAACTGTTAAGGATTTGACTGATGTATACATTTCCAATGGTATGGTTTATTTAAATGTTGTCTTGTCTGACCAAGCAACTCATCCTGAATTTCTGCACTTCTGCAGCATGACCTCAAGACTCATTGCACTAGACCTCACCCACTGCAAGTTTTAGTAACAGGTTAGGTCAAAAAATAAGTCAAGACAACTGGTGATTGATATATCATTGATCATTGATATATAATCTATTGTGTTCTTATAGTATTTCACTTGTGGTGAAGGAATTTCATAAGTGATTATATTTATCGAATGTATGGACACTTTAGGAATGTACTAATCGAGCACTTTATGAGTATTTTGTTGATTGGTTATTGAATTATATATATATATACTAGGGGCCAGACGGCTCCGGCTGGGTACCGGAGGAAGGCCGTGTTCTGGCTGCAAAGGCCACAGTGGTGACAGGCTGGACAAGGTAAGAGGGGACAGACTTTTTCGTTAATCGGGAAGCCGGGTGATGAGTCTTTACACGCTTCCCGCCTACTCAGGAAGCCAGGTGGCAAGTCATTACACGCCACCTGGCTTCCTGAATGGGACTTCCGTTACCCGTAATTGGTATCAGCAGGTACCATAAAAAAATTATCGGTACTCGTACTCCGATTCCAAAATTACTGGTATCGGTGCATCCCTAATATATACCATAACATTACCAGGGTAATTGACTAAATGGTGAAGAGTTTGGAGAAGGGAACAATCTAGGACAACATGGCTGAACTGAAAAGGAGAATTGTAATAGAATAATTTTTCCAAATCAGCTATTTTGGCCTAGGTTTTTCTCTTCTACTGCCTTCTCTAACTATTCACCCTTTTGTGAATAACCCTGTAAATAGTAAGCTGGTTAACTTTGGTATATATTGCATATTTTTTATAAAGTCACATTAGAGATGGGACAAGTAACACATTTTACAAGTAAACAAAAGACATCACTTGAAATGTTTACAAACAGTACTAAGAGCAAGGGGTTCATTTTAAATTAAAGTATTTTATTGTTTCCATATTAGAAAGAATTGCGTACAAAGAAAAATGAACATGTAACTTTCTCAAGCAGGATAACAACATTCAAATTTCCCATATAAAGAGACTACTATTGGATTAATTAATGCTCAATCCTATATTTTGCAAAAACCACAGCTCAGTAAGTAAGCTGTTCAGTGAATGTTTAATAAATTCACTTGACATAGAAATGCTTGGGGAAGAATTTGGGCTAAGTACACATGGTATACAGCATGTTTGACCAAGTTTGAGTTTCAAACCTCCTCCACCAACTGCAACATCTTCAGGGAGCCAGTCGTGGGCATGGGTGTTGTAGGGTAGGAAGTGATACAGAAAGGAGTAAACGGATTTCTGCAACTTTATTTTAAATAATTGTTCTATCACACCATGCACAAATTGGCATAAAATGACCACAAATCCAAATTGAAATATATTTAAAACTAATCACTAAACTCTTATGAAAGCTTTAACATGTGAATGTAAGTTCAAATGTTGTGTTTCAATCCTTTTTACCATACAGGTTTAATTAAAGAAACAGCTATCTCTGAATTGTGTTTTTGCATTTTCATTACTCTGTCTTGATGGAGGTTATAGGTGTTGTGCCAGCACACATTGAATGTTACCTTCCACTATTACCACTATGAAGAAGCTGTTGTAGACCAATAATGTTCAACTGATGCTGAAACTACAGGTGATCAGTAGCACTACGCACTCAGTAGCACTAGTGCGTTCGGCTATTCACTTCAGCCCCGTACATCGGCTAAAATCAGCGGTACATCGGCTGCCTTCAGCTTCCTTCGGTCAGCCAAACATGCTCGGCATGTTCGGCTGAGCCGAAGTGCAGAAAGAGTTCGACTCAGCCAATCCAACATCTGGATCGGCTGAGCCGAAGCTCCGGCAGCTCACTCGCTGCCATTCGCCCCTATTCTCTTGGTTGTGGAGGTATGGACGGGGGGCTTATTCACATAAAGGTAACCCTTTAATAAAGGGACACCAAGATGCGGCCCCCTGCCCTTGTGAATTAGTAAGGGGTACTTGTACCCCTACCCATTCACTAAAGGGTTAAAATAAATGTAAATTAAAAATCCAGACTTTTAGAAAAAAATTATTTTAGTTGAAAAAAAACACAACAAAGGATTTTGACAAGTCCTTTATTTAAAATAAGCAAAAATTGACCCACCAATGTGGGTCAAACGATGACGACTCGGCAAAATAAAACAATTAAAATAATTTTTTAACGATGCACGCCGACCTGACCGCATGCAACGAACTCCCGCCACAGAATGAAGACTCTGACAGTTTCCGGCAAAATATAATGTGGCAGTGCATGGCAATGCAACTGTGTAGTATGGCGACTTTGGCACCCCGGACTCTCAGCCAAAGGGGCTGAGAGGGTCCAGAATGTGAACCATGCTATAAGGCAGAGCCTGGCTTTTCAGGTTCGTCCAGGTTTTACTAATAGTAGCTGGGATCTGGAGCTCTGGAGATTTCGTAGAGCTCTGGGTGGGATGACATCTCCAGTGCTCCAGATCCCAGCTACTCATAAGAAAACCTGGACGAACCTGAAAAGCCAGGCTCTTCCTTATAGCATGGTTCACATTCTGGACCCTTTCAGCCCCTCTGGCTGAGAGTCCTGGGTGCCAAAGTCGCCATACTACACCGTGGCATTGCCATGCACTGCCACAATAAACAATTGGGCGGAGCTAACCGTGACATCACTTCTAGCTCTGTCGAACTGTTTACTTTTGGCTGGCACCTGCCAGAGTCTTCCAGCAGCTCCTGAGCAAAGTAAAAGAACTGGGCTGAGCCGACCAAGACGTCACGGCCAGATCTGCCCAGTTGTTGTTGTTGTTTATTGACAGATCAGCATCCCCAGGTCATTTAAAGATGCTGATCTGTCATTACAATTGGGCGGAGTGAGCCGTAAGACCACAGGCTGGCTCTGCCCAGCTGTCATTTGCGTGGAGAATGGTTGGCCATTCGGCTGACCTTTCTGCGCACTTCAGCTGTGACTCCAGCTCAGCCGCCCGGCTGCCTTCCGCTGCTGTATGGGCTAATGTGAATAGCTTTTACAGCAGCCCTTAAGTTTGACTGAACTGAAGGGCTCTGGCGGCCAAAGTGAGCCGAACGATCAGCCGAATCCTTCGGCTGATCCTTCGGCTCCATTGTGAATAACCCTCTTAGAATCTATTTAATATAGATATATTTTTTTTGTACAGTATTGTAATGTTTTATCTATTGAAAAAATGTTTATCCACTATTGATAATAAATATATTGATTATGTTTAATGTATTTTATTCAGGCATGTTGAGAACACATAGCATCACATCTTGGAGGAAACTTTTTTTGTGTTTTATGTACATATGTTTTTTTATGATTGTTATGACAATATTTTCACATTATCAGCTTTTAACTGAGATTTTCTGTGCTTTTTTAATATAAAGAAAATGGAATGTCCCAATATTATAAGTTTAAAACATACAAAAGGATTGACTGATATACATTTTTGAAAGTCGTAAAAGGTGTGGAAATATTTTGCAACTGTAAAATCAAGAATTATGTATTTTATACAATTAAAAGGAATTTTAAAAAAAACTTTTTTTAACAAGTGTAAGGTTTCATTTGAAATGTCTACTAAAGCAATAAAACATACAATAGTTGTAATTAACACACGCATAGAAATCTAAACCAAATGCCAAATGGGTGGCCCAAAACTATGTCCATTGCCTAATAAACATTTCTAATGTAAGTCATGTGTAGAAACAATTGCTACATTGCTTCTTTACATATCCACATGCTGAGTTTACTATCCATTTCATCATTAATACTGTCTAGGATGCCAGCAGATTTTCCAGAGAAGTAAATTACAACATTTTAGAAAAATAAATCATTAGTAGTTTAGAACAAAGAACAAATAACACACAGGATGAAAAAGGAGACCACAGCCTACAAAATGTACCATATGACGTGAAGCATTTGAGTTGCCTAAACCACATAATAAGTATATTTGACTAGTGTCCAAAGGTACAGAGTGAGGAACCAGATTAATGGTCTTCAAAGAGCACAAAAAAACAGTCTCTGCATTCTCTTATCTCTTAATGTCTATCTGTAAATGCACTGTAAACAAAAGTGCTGCTGTAAGTAACAACATTTGATGACTTTTTCGACAGCAAAAAAGTAAAAGTAACAGTGTTCACATAATGTTCAAACACACAAAAAAACAAAAAAAAACCCACGAGAACAAAGAACATAAAGGTGTATATGTATAAAGGCTTGTGTCAACAGGCTTTGGACTTGTGCCAATGGCATCAGTTTTACATCAGTATGAGACACTTCTGATATCCTTCAGAATTCATTTACAGGTACATCTGACCAGCTTCAAGTGGGTTTTACATTCCCATAGACTTATATGTAGTCTAGGTGTACATAGAGTATGTCATTGTTTTAAGGAAATTCAACCTTAGCAGCCCATACCAATTCTGAGAGTTGGTAATGTTGTGGCTAAATCAATGTCACCAAAACCACTCAGCTCATTCCTAGTGATTCACATTTGGCTACATGCAACATGACTTCCAATCAGGAAGTGCAAATCTGAAAGACTGTTGATCAGTGAATCAACATGAAAACCAGATAACATTGAGCATTTGATAATTGCTGATTTTGTTTTGTTTCTTCTAAACATATGCATACAGATTGGATCAATCTGCATATAACCATAACAGTTCATGATATGGTTACCTAAATTGTGTGATGCACAATTAGAGGAAACTAAATGCAAATATTCAGAAGGTGATGAATGAGCAATACTAAACAATTCCCTTATAAGACTAATGGTATTTTTAGGTTTATTGATCTTTTTTCATATACTTAGCTACCTAGGCACCTATTCACTACAATCAGCTGCACATAAATGCTCAGGTGTAGTCACATAAACGCCTCTTCTCCTGACCTCTACGGGGGACTGATATGCTAGGTGTATGAAAACTGAATAGCTTCTTTGCAGAAGTGTTTGTATGTGAAGGGACCACCTGTAGCTTTATGCCCACCCAATGCCAGTTGTTTTTTAATTGTGTATGTAACAGATACATTTTGTGGATATTTCTATGATTTTGAGTAAACTGTTAGATCAATCCATAAAGATAATACAAATAACCATGGCCACCAAAGGTCAATAAATCCCCTTTCTTTCATTTCAAATCTTTAGAACTTTACAATACACTGTTATAAGAATTTCACAGGCAAGTTTCTACTTACAAGTTGTACTGACATGAGAAAGCAAAGCCCATCCTCTGCCAAGGTGGCTATCACCACACAGAGACACAGAGTGCATAACAAGACATGGTAGGTTGGTAATTGGGAAAATATCAGCAACAGGGAGCCTACAGGCAATACTGGCGAGTGGTCCTTTGACCTCTGCTGACTTTTTGGGTACAGCTGCAGCAGTTCGGGTCCCCCTGCATATGGGATAATTATGCACAGATTGTGGTTGGGCTGAGGCATTTTTATTACATTATCAAAAAGGCTATAGACTATACATTTGTTATACATTATACGCATCACCCCCTTGGCGATTTAGGCAGGACACCACAACTAGTCTAATCATGTAGACTGACCTGTAACTACAATTGTGAACTGTATGACTTTTCTCCAGGCTTGTAAAACCTTAATTTCAATAAGACAGACATAAATCACATACAGACTGTAACCAGCTTTCTAGAAAAGAGATATGTGTACCTCCTGGCTGCATCTCATCATCATTTTGTGTGTAGTAAACAGCCCATAAACCTATTTAAATACGTGTGCCCTTTATCCGTAACAAAATCGTATGTCCTCTGAAGAGAAAAAAAGGTGAATGTCCACTGTTATTTGAGAAAGTCCATAATATCCAGCAAGTACTGTATGAACTGGCACTTGTATAGTAAAAAGAAAGAAAAAGAAAATCATACAGTCATAGAAGACCATACAGCTGCTATTGGATTCTTTAGCAGGAACCTAGAGTTTTCTGGCAGTATAATATAGGCACAGGTTTAACTACTGTGCCACTTGAAGATGGAAGTTGGAGATCTAGGTGTCCTGAAAATAATGTTATAGCAGGAAACCATCATTTATATCTACACCCTTCGTGGTGCACAGTTGTTTCTAAACATTACCTCTAAATGGATGATGTACAGTGGGGTGTGGAACACTTGGCTTCTACACAGTACTGAAAGTTTGTTTTCGATGGAACAACAAGTAGTGTTTTGATTTTTACCACTGTAAACAATGTTGACATCTGGCATGCTACTTTGTGCTAACAACAGTATCACTAGGAAGAGAGATTTTAATGACTTGAATATACAATAACATTTATCATTTCCTTTTCAACTTATTTTGCAATTGTGTGGTTTCCTCAAGCTTTTTCATAAAAATAGCTCTACAGAAGTTACATTTTCCACTACCTAATACAGTGTCACTGGATTAATCCATGCATTTAATCATGTAAAAAGATTTGCCTCCTGTTCACGCTGAGCTCAAGGGATTATAGATTTCTGTCTGAAATTAATTTCTCACCAAGGTACAGGTCAACTTCATGTTTATATCATTAGTAATGTACCTCTGACTTTCTCATCAGTGTTACGTCATTACATTTATATATTTGCACACTATAAAGTTATTTGATTTATAAGCATGATTTATATTCCAAATAAAAATGATGGCTCATTAAAAACTAACAGTTTTCTTTAATTTTTTGTGCTTTTTAAGACAACTTTAAAAAGCATCTCCAGCCAAACATTTTTTGCAAATTAGAGAAAACAGGATGAGGTATCATAATTACTCCACACACCTGGCATGGCTTTGGCAGCTAAAGATTGGATTTTCAGTTACCACTAGTATTCCATGTTCCAACTTCCGTAGGTATCCATCAATACCTACGGAAGAACTACTGAAGTCAATAAGACAAAAAAAGTGATGTATCATCTTTTCATTTACATGCTTGGTGATTAGTATATATTGCAAGGATGTTAACAGACTTTGTTGCAGTTTCCTATCTGCTTCTGTTTTGAAGAAAAATATGTTTGTTGCACCATGTCCCTGTTCCCCCTGAATGGGAATGGGGGGGGGGTCTGTATTCATTATAAACAGCTGGTCAGCTTCTTGTGTTGCAATAGGGAAAGGTGCAGTATCTGCATTCCTTTAGTAGTAATTAACCCTCAGGAAGTATCTCACCAAAAAAGAAATTCCTATTGCAAAGGAATGCCGAAAATTATACTTGCATCTAAGTGCAGACTTCTGGGAAAATCCATCAGCCAATCACAAAAGCAGGAAGTCATGTTTCTGGGGTCATTCCATGCCAACTGTGTATGAAACTCCTCCAGGTTGCCATATTGCATATGGATTTTTCTGACAGATTTAGAACATTACAGCAGCTACAGTTTTAAATGGAAAGATCATTTTAATAATAAATTACAAAATGGCGTGTGTGACAATTATATATATGATTTTAATTTTTTAAAGCTTCTTTCATGTTTATATTTTTAAAGTGGAGTTACCATTTAGGCTGCATGTGGTGTTACACAACAGTAAGATTCTCACAGATAGTTCCAGTGAGACCAAATTCTGGCATCACATATTTTACATTTGTATTTTACTTTTACTTTATTGTTTGGCTTAAGTACAGCAGCTGAACCCCAAGCTGATTCAATACAACTGCAAAAAAAATACTTTTTTTGGTTGTTCTGGCTGATTGTATAATTTTGAAAAAGGCTGTGTGTATTCTTTTTCTTATAAGGCCATCTCTGCCCTGGTAAAGTCAACACAAGCAGGGATGGCAATGCAACCTAGGTACCCCTTTAACAAAACATACATAAGTTTAGAATTGTAGGACTTTGCTACTGTTATTATTACTGAGCACGACAGCACATTAGTGTGGATTATTTTTATAGGGCTTGCTATGTTTTGTACTCCTACAAGTAAAGGCTAAATTTCAAACTGCAGTCAGTTTTATGTTTTATCTCAGACTATCAATTAATTTATTTAATTTGTTCCGAAACTAAATTTCGGAGATTCAGATGCATCCAAATTCTGCATTACAGCTAAAACGAATGCAAATGAATCCGAATTCCTGATTTCCCAAAATTCGTTAGCGGTAGTCCGGTCGTTGCAGCAAAATGCCATTATGAAGTTTGCAGAAGATGGAAAGAAAAAGCACGTGGTTCCCCCAATTCATACCAGACCCTTTAGGTCTGGTAGGAATGTTAGGAGGGACCCCCCCAAGTTAAAACACAAAAAAAATGCGTGGGGTTCCCCCCAAAATCCATACCAGTCTCTTTAGGTCCGGTAGGAACTTTTTTTATTGCAGCAGGTCGGCGGGTGTCCTGATTGACGCTGGATTACATCGATGGAGCCATTTTTTTTTAATTAAAGGAATAGTCAAAAATTGACTGTTTGTTTTTTTTCAATTAAAGGATTTTATTAGTCTGTACTTTTTACTAACTATTTGATTTAACCCTTTAGTGAATGGGTAGGGGTACAAGTACCTCTTACTCATTCACAAGGGGGGGCGGCATCTGGGTTCCCCCTTATTTAAAGGGTACCCGATGCAAATAAGCCCCCTTGCCCGCAGACCCCCACAACCACCGGGTCAGGGTTGTGGGGAAGAGGCCCTTGTTGGACACCCCCCAATTCCGAGGGCATGTGGCCTGCTAAGGCGCAGGGAGGGGGGCCGCTCGATCGCCCCCCCCACTTTCCTGCCCTGCCGGGCCAGTGCTTGAATCAAGGGTCTGGTAGGACTGTTAGGGGGGACCCCATGTTTGTTTTCCCGATTTTTTGGGGGTCTTGAGTTCCCCCTTAAAATTCCTACCAGACCTAAAGGGTCTGGTAGGATTTTGGGGGGAACCCCACGCACTTTGTGCTTTAACTTGGGGGGGTCCCTCCAAACATTCCTACCAGACCTAAAGGAGGGGGTCCTACCAGACCTAAAGGGCCTGAATTGGGAGGGAACCTCACACTTTTTTTGCTAAAAAAAAAAATCAATTTTTTTTCCTAATGTCATTTTGCTGCAACGGAATTTCATCCATAAATGAAATTTCGACCGAACTACCGCTAAAAAACGAAATTTCATCCAAAAAAGAAAATTTCGACCGGACTACCGCTAACGAATTTAGTCTGAATCCCAATTCCGAAACTAATTTAATTTCGAACACGAAATCAGAATCAAAATGAAACTAAACTAAACACATTTTTTGCTGGAGCACATGTCTAGGAGAAATCAGACATGTTTTATTGTGAAATAAAATTATAATGTAGTATTTCAGAGACAATAGTCAGAAATATTGTACATTCTACATGATGCGCAGTATGTAAGCAGCTTTAGTAGTCCGCAGTTCAAGAGGAAAAGACCAGGCAGGGATTATTGTGGAATAAAAATTAGAGTGTATTATTTCACAGAGAATAATCACAATATAATCACTGTATAAAGACTATGCACTGTATGTAAAAAGTTTCCTTAGGTCTCTATTTAAGAGGGAAAGCCAGCCAGGTTTTATCATAAAATAAAGATAAGCATGTATTATTTCAAAGACAATGGCCAGAAATATTGTACTGATTTGAAGTACGTTGTGTAAGAATCTTTACTTGGCTGTAAGTTATGAGGAAGTAACGAGGCAGGTTGGCAGATTGTGAAATTAAAGTGTCGAATTTCTGAGACAAACCGGAAATATTGTACCTTTTGTATGTAAGCAGCTTTAGTATTCTGCAGTTTGAGAGGGTGAGACCAAGCAAGTTTTATCCTTAAAAAAATAGTGTATTATTTCAGAGACAATAGCCAGAAATACTGTACATACTCCATAAACACTGTGTAAGCAGCTTTAGTAGGCCACAATTAAGGAGGGAAAGATCAGGTAGTTTTTATCATGAAATACAAATTAGAGTGTATTATTTAAGACACAATAGCCAGAAATATTGTACAGTCTCATCGCTCAGCGTGTAAGCTTTCTAATAGGCTGCAAATTAAGAGGGGGAGACAAGGCTTATTTTTATTGTGAAATAAAAATTAGAGTCAATGGCCACAAATATTGTACAATCACAGGCAAGTATGTAAGTCTATACACAGTGAATAAGTATTTTCACTTGGCCAGTAATTAAAAGAAGGTACCCTTGGTGACTCTATCTACCCCTACTTGACATGTTGGGAAACCTCTGTGGTCATGCAGACATTATTTCCTTTCTCCATAGTATAAATGGTCTTCTTACTGTGTGGGTGACTCGTCTATATGTCTGAAAAGGTGTTATTAAAGACCTTTAAATTAAATGCACACTCTAGACAAGCACTAGTAGATCAACCTACTATTTACAGTGGGATATCTACTTGTGTATGGCAGTCCTTTACTGTGTAATTAAGTTCTTTTTGAAGGAGGATCCTTATGTTCTATCTATCTAAGCTTTCTGTCTTTGCAATGATGCATAGTACTGGAGTGTACAGTATTCTTCACCTTTCATAATAAATCTCCCAAATCTTTTTTTACTCCTGGTAAATTGCAGCTGTTAAAATCATTGCAATTCCCTAGTTAATCACTTAAGCTTCCTACTCTTCCTATTCTTTCAATACATTGTCAAACTTCTGGAAACTAAAATACCTCGTTGTCAAAAAGTATACATTTTCCCTGGAGATGGAAAAGGTTACAAAATGAACTTTTTTTTAAAACTAAATTTCAAACTGCAGTCAGTTTTATGTTTTATCTCAGACTATCAATTAATTTATTTAATTTGTTACTCTTTCTTGTGAAACCTGTAATGTGTTGAGAGAATAGCTTTCACTTAGGCCCCATACACACATGCCTCCTGCATTAAATACAGGAGACATTATCTGCAAAGTATAAAAAACATTCTACTCCTTAAAGGTGCAGATGAACACCAGAAGCCCAGCACAACACAGCACACAGGCAGCTGAGGACCTTTAGTGTCCCAGCAATCAACAAACAAATTTAACACTGAGTGCCCCAGGAAAGGGTCCCAGGATGGAAGCTTTGTTTGAGTAGGGACCACATTATACAGTAGGGCTTTGATGGGGCAAGTATAGCTTTGACATAGATTTGTTGTAAATATATGCAACTAACACATCTGTTTTTAATACATAGTGTTTATGGAGTGCTGGCTAATGCTGCTTTAGATTTATGGCTGTTGGTCACACACCCTACTACTCTGATTTTGAGTGAAAGTGCAGGACAGGATGTTGAATGTTAGTTAACTAGCTGTCACCAGCACCGCCAAAACACTGAGTGTTGAATTTGTTTGTTGACTGGCTGGAAGGTGTACTGGATATGTGCACTTTGCTTTAAAAAGCTAGTTATTGATTGTGTCCTTAACCTTAGGAAAAATATCATAAGACAGATTTTCTTCCACAAGACTAGAAGCGGCCCCATATTCTCCCACCTCCCCAGGGAGTGCAAATGCAGGTCTAGGTTGGGTAAGGGGGGACTTTGAGGGGAAAGGTGAGGGTCCTGCTTGCAACCTCTGCAGTCTGAGGACTTAAAGAGGCCATACAATTCACCCATGAAACCAACCATGAGTGGGACAGGATATACAGGACTATGATTACACATTTGATTTGCCAGAGATTGTTTTGCCAGTGTCCAATCACCTGAAAGTAGCTGCATAACCCATTCATTCCAGAATTAACTTTCATGTGTCCTGTGATATAGATCAATGAATATATATCTTCATCACAGTTGAATGTTGAATATACAATAATTCACTAATTATAGTAAAATGTTGCTCATTTTTTTCATTGGCTAGATTAATATTTGGGTCTCCTCTTGTATTTGCTCTGCTATTTTGAAGAACAATGTGCACTGGCTAAGCATACAGCAGTGACGTTTGCTCTCATGGGTCTTTACAGGTCCTGCTGTTAGATGGCTAATTACTAAGGATTGGCATCCTGTAATGCAAGAGTAGAATTCAAAAAAAGCATAAGGCAGGCAGTATTTTATTTTCTGTGCATTATTGGCTAATATTTAAAATCATAAATGTTTTTTCAGTTAAAGCTGAACTCCAGGTAAACACCTAAATATACATTAGAAATGTATATATGGGGACTGTTTTACCTGCAACAGGATATATATATATATATCTATGTGTCCATTCATTCCTGAGATTTACACAGCTCTGCCACACAGTTGAAGGGCTAAAGCCACAGAGAATGACATCACAGGAATAAAGAAACTCCAGAACCCCATCACAGGGATAAAACCTCAGCATTTCAAGTTATGGAGTAAATAAATTCTACCCTCCAAATAAAATATGTCACAGAGTGTGATTTAGGTATGTACATCTTTACCAAGCTTGGGTAGATGACCCAGCTCCCCAGCACCTGCCTATCAAACTTACTGTTCTCCAGGGAGGGAAGATTTCTTTATACCACATAGTAGGTGGAAGCATCAAACAGCATTTGAAAAAAAGTACACCCAGACCAGTGTCGTAACCAGAGTTATGGGCGCCCCGGGGCAGAAAATTTTTTTCGCCACCCCCCATTATATAAACATCCACTCTGGTTATAAGGATAATTCAACACATGTAAAGAGCATTACATTTTTAAGCCTCCTTCTTCAGCTTGTGCCACCTCTGGCTCCTCTCATCCAGCACCACCACCTACACCTCTGTCTCTTGAAGCCAGCAGCGGGCTCTCTTCGGGCACCAAGAAGGCAATACATTATACAGCAATGCAGAATGATAACATCCCATCCTTTCCCCTTATAGGCATCAGGCCCCCCTACACTTCTCCTTATAGGCAACAGATCCCCTCCATACACCCTCTCTAGTTATCAGATCTCTTTAATTCCCATATAGGCAGTAGATCCCCTCTCTATAGGCTGGGGTACCAACGCCTACCTTCAAATATATTGAAGACAATGTGAGCCTCCTTGTTTAGCTTCTGCAACCTCTGCCTCCTCTCATCCAGCATCACCACCAACACCCGTACGTCTCAGCAGGCCCCCTCTACAGGCACCACAAAGTGCAGCTGGTTCCTAAGAAGGCTGATATGTACACCACAACCAGAAATCCCTGAACACCTGGGGCAGTCCCATTTTCTAGACATGTAAGCCATAATAATATTTGCCCAGTTCATTTTCAGATTTTTTGTTTTTCGAGGGTCGGGTCCAAAAGTCAATTTGGTTCGGGATTCGGACAAATTACATTTTCACTCATTTCGGGTGTGGTAGTATTTATGAATGAGTTTTTGTTGCAGCAAAGTGACATTAGAGAAAAAAAAATTACTTTTTTTTACAGTCTGCAGAAGGTCTGGTAGGAATGTTAGGGGGGACCCCCTATGTAAAAAAAAGCATAGGGTTCCCCCAAAAGTCATTCAAGACCTTTAGGGTCCCCCCCCCAACAAAAGAAAAAAAATGTGGGGTCCTCGCAAAAATTCCAAACCAAATTCTTTGCACACCACCATGGGGCTCCTGGGGAGCATCATTGCGTTCCATATGTTTTGCACCTCAGGAAAAATTAGTTTGATCTGAAATACACATTTGTTTTAATTTCATAGACTTTTATTAAATTCATACAAAATGCAAGTTCTCAGAAATCACAATTGTACTAGAGTTGCTGAGAAGACCACTTGACCTTCAGCTCAGAGGAGTTCAACAGCATGGGCAGGGAGACTGCAGAAGTATTTTACGCTTGTTTTGCAGGAAGTACTGCTTTTCACATTTTAGACACATCTGAGTTGCTTAAACTGAGAGCACTTGTAGAGTATCTCAGTTAACCTTCTGTCATGCACCCTTGCATACTTCTAGCAAACTTACTCAACCTCTAACTGTTGTAGAGTAGGCTAGACTACCAGCTTCTAAAACTTAAATGTGAAAACTTCTAACAGATGTAACTTTCAATCAAGCTAGAGGAATGATTCATTTAAAATGTCAGCAATGCTTTTCACCAATCAAAAACTTGTATGTATTAGGACAATTCCCTGATGTTAGGCAGTTAAGGTATTATTTAAATTTTGTTTGCAGCTCCTTGAAGACAACCTATGGTGCATTTTCGGTGAGTTCATATTTTATTATATTATTGAAATGTCTTCCTAAGAAAAAAAAGACAGATGTGACATACATTTACAGATTTCCCCTCTAGTGGCTATTGCCATTAAAGACGCTCATTGAAGGACAACTGAGCCTTTGATAGTTGTCCTTTAAGGCATGCCCCAACCCCCTTAGTGCAGCGCACCAGGTCCAAAACTTACCATTCGAGCAATCTTCCTCTGTGGTCCTGCCAAGAACACCAAAGCCTTTCTTTAGAAAACACCCTGCCATGTCCTCTTCATTCTGTGTATGTGCATTGGGACCTTATTCATTCCCATTGGAAAGAGCAGCCTCCAGCAGTCCTGCAGAATATTTCTCCCCACATAAGAAAACACTGCTTAGTATTGGACCAGGTGGGCTGCACTCGAGGTGGTGGTGGTGGTGGGGGGTATGTGTCAAGCCCTAAGGGACAAAAGTTACATTTATCCTTATAGCTTCCATCTTTGAAGAGACTCTCTCCAGACCTAAAAATTAAGAATAGTGAAGTACATTTATATTACTCACCAGTACCTCCTCTTTTTCTTCTGGTGACTGTAGTGATTTTTCTCCTGAAGTTTCCATAAAGAGGTGAAAACAAATTAAGAGGGAGATGCTGCCCTGAATTCAAGTTAGCAAGGTACTATGTAAGCTATGTAGATTGTTTCAGGCGTTACACCTAAATACCTAAAAGTACCCCTAACTATGAAATGATAGTTACCAAATCTGGTAGATTGAGGGATTATTTTACACATACACTCCAACTTTCTGAGATGAGAAAGAGGGACAAACTATGTAGGCAAAGGACATACCACTGCCACACCCAAAGTTATGGAGACAATGGAGAACTAATACACAAAGACGACTGCTTAAACTTTTTTTGCACAGCTACCTTTCCATTATATTGGCTTTTAAAAATAACAAATAAAATAATTAGGAGGTTTGAGGGAAGGTTTAATCTAATATTATGCATTTTGTAGTAAAATATCAAATTTTTTAGAGCTCTAAACATCAAACCAAAAAAGAAAAAAATTAAGAGAAAAGATAGGCAAAGGGACTTGGTTCCAAAAGAGGGACAATTCCTCCAAATTAAGAACAGTTGGGAGCTATGTTTATGCCGTTGCTATGTGGGTAGTATCTTTGTATTTATTTATTACAGACATTTCTAAAGTGGCAACAATTTTTACAGCGCCTTACATACATTTGCCTCCGTCCCTGACCTCAAGAAGCATACAATCTAAGGCTCTAAACACTGACGCATAGATACACGAACACACATACACGAACATCCAATTTGTACAGGAGCCAATTATTCTACCTACAACCCAAAAGATTTAAAAAGACTACCACACCCATTGCTAAGTATGTATATGTACATTATATGTACATTTTTTTTTTAAAGTAAATAGAGCCCTAGAAAATTGTTGACTTTTGAACATATTGAACATTGAAACAATAGATGTTTATTCAAACAGGGCCTACAAATAAAGGTGATATACTTGCATAAAAACACAAGAAAGAATTGTCTTCTCACTCATTTGTTCAACAAAAATATCAATAGATGTCATGGTAAACTAAGGAAAAAGTAAATACACCCTTGGCATCGGAAGCTGGTATTGCCCCCTGATGGGGAAACCCAAACTCGGGTTTCAATAACGTTGACTGCTGAAGCCAAATTAAAAGAGTAAATGTATTTATTGTAAATGCATGCATGGAGAGCAATACAACACAGAGTATTGGGTTCAAAATTGCTCTGACTGGCTAAGGTCAAAACACAATTATATATACGTTCTGAGCTGGGTGCGAACCTGACTAGCTATATACTTTGGAGTGTAAATCTTCTTCCTGGTGCAATGTGTTAAGGTGATGATGACTATTCACACATGTGGTTTACAATTCTAAAAGGACAGCTGTTGTAGACAGGAACCAGTTTCCTTGTAAATAGATTTGTAAGTAGCATTCTCAGGTGGGCATGACACAAGGGAAATGCAGGATGTTAGACGATATTTTATTAAAATTGAATATGTTATTAATAAAATGGTTGTTCCAAATTTACCCTTCACACTTTTTAGCAGAAATTACTTCTTGTGGGAATTTTGTATAACTGCTTACCAGTCTCTGACTTTGTGCAATTGTGCTCCACTTTTCCATGCAAAGTTCCTTCAGTTTCAAGAAGTTTGAGGGTTTCCTTGCATTAATTGTCCATTTCAAAGTCCCCCTACAAAATGTCAATGGGAATCAAACCACGGCTTCCACTAAGAGAATCCATAACCCCCTGGTTCTTTTTTTTGGCCATTCATTGGTGAATTTGCTGATGTGATTCAGATCATTATCATGTTGAAAGACCCCATTTCCAGTTAAACTTCAACTTTTGGACAGATGGCCTCATGTTCTCGTCAAGCACATTTTTACATTATGCAAAATGTATAGTTGACTGCATCACAGCAAGCTGTCTGAGCCATAAAGCAGCAAAGCAACCCCAAACCACATATTTTACAACACCATGCTTCACAGTTGTTATGGGGTTCTTTTCCTGAAATGCTGTATTTGGTTTATGGCAACCATGTCTACTGTTCCTGTGACCAAACATCTCTATCTTTTAATTGACCATTTTTTAGCACATTGTTTCAGTCAACCTGGTATTTGCCTATATACTCAATGGCAAACTGTAGTCTTACTCTAGTGTTTTTCTTTTTTTGTTGTACAGCATTTTCTTAACACACTTCTCATATAGGTTAAATGGTGAACTCTACTGATTGTAGATGCATGCAGTTTCACCCCCAACTGTTGCATGAGAACATAGGAAGCAGCTACCTGTTGGCTATCAGCAGATCAATCAACAGCACAATACACATGTGCGATTTGTTTCGTTCCGAATCGAAATTCAGACAAAATTTTGGAGATTCGGATGTATCTGAATTCTGAATGACAGATATAACTAATGCAAACTAATCCGTATTTCCGATTCCAAAATTCGTTAGCGGTAGTCTGTACGAAATTTCGTTTGTTGGACGAAATTTTGTTGCAGCAAAGTGACATTTGAGAAAAAAAAACTTTTTTTTTCTCTTAAATGTTACTTTGCTGCAACGAACGAACGAAACGGAATACAAATGAAATTTCGTACAGATTACGTCCGAATCCGAATTCCGAAACGAATTGACTTTTGGACCCAAATTGCGAAAAGTGAAATAACGCAAATCCGAATCAAAACGAAACTAAACAAAATTTTTGCTGGTGCACATGTGTCTGTATGTTGCCAACAAGAGGTTACTTTTACTAGTAGCATGAGACTAAACTTACACATGTTAATTAACCTTAGAACCTACACTCACCGGCCACTTTATTTGGTACACCTGTTCAATTGCTTAGTAACACAAATTGCTAATCAGCCAATCACATGGCAGCAACTCAATGCATTTAGGCATCTAGACATGGTGAAGACAACTTGCTGAAGTTCAAACCGAGCATCAGAATGGGGAAGAAAGGGGATTTAAGTGACTTTGAATGTGGCATGATTGTTGGTGCCAGACGGGCTGGTCTGAGTATTTGAAAAAACTCCTGATTTACTGGGATTTTTAAGCACAACAATCTCTGGGGTTTATAGAGAATGGTCCAAAAAAGAGAAAATATCCAGTGAGCGGCAGTGGACAAAAATGCCTTGTTGATGTCAGAGGAGAATGTGCAGACTGGTTTGAGATGACAACCAATGTATGCAAAATACCATCTCTGAACACACAACATGTCGAACCTTGAATCAGATGGGCTACAGCAGCAGAAGACCACACCAGGTGCCACTCCTGTCAGCTAAGAAAAGGAAACAGAGGCTACAAATCACATAGGCTCACCAAAATTGGACAATAGAAGATTGGAAAAATGTTGTCTGGTCTAAAAAGGCTCAATTACAGCTGCAACATTCAGACGGTAGGGTCAGAATTTGGCATAAACAACATGAAAGCACGGATCCCATGATTACCTTTTAGTTTTTCATTAACATCTCTGGCTGCTGGGACTGCTTGCCCACTGCAGAGTAAATATGGCATGATGTTGTGTAGTCTGAAGAATATAATATTTTATTTGTTAAGAGGTTCAAGAATGCATGGGAAATTTAGGAGGCCTTACATTACGCACACACACACACACGCGCACACACACACACACACACACACACACATTCCCCAAGCTCCCGCATCCCCCCAAGCGTTTTCCACACCTGTCTTCCCCCCCTACCCCAACAGCCACACATGCCCTCTGCGGCCACCTGAACTGAGGACAAGACAACCCCCCAGACGGTCCATGGATGCAGGTCGGATCTGATAGAGATGGTCCCATAACAGTGAGCACTTTCATGCCTGTTAATTATGTGGTTGCTTTGACACGCAATGTACTTTTGAATTGAGTCTAAATGTTTATTTACCTATGTTCAGATGTTTTTTGGGACCATATGCCATGCATAGCCTTGACACACGCACCCTATGTCTGAGGTCCCCCTACGCCACTTGGACCCGAGGGGGGAGGGACTGGATCCTTTCATGGTGCCGGGACTGTCTGGATGTGCATCATATTTTTGTTTTGCTCCTGATGCAATACTGCTGAGATAAACATATGAGGCCGCTAGATGTTAGCTTGGGGGTACTAGTGACACCGCGCAAGGACAGGGAGGTCTACGATATGGGGAGATTCCCCTCTTGATTCCCTAGGAAGGTAGACATGTGCACCAGGAAAAAAATTAGTTTCGTTTTTATTCAGATTTTGCGTTATTTCGTTTTTCGGGATTCGGGTCCGAAAGTCAATTCATTTCGGGATTCGGATGAAATTCGATAGCAGTAGTCTGTATGAAATTTCAATTTAATTTCAAATATCATAATTATCCAGTTATTCAAAATCTATTCTAGGGGTACCATCAAACCTGTGCAGGTCATTTCAGAATATCTTTGTAGAACAAGCCTCTGAAATATAAATAGGCTATACAGTATGTTGTTTCCTATATTCAGTTGTAACAGTGTTTGTTTCTGAAATCGTTATTAAAGTGGACTTTTACCCCCTTTCACTAAAAATCACATCAGTATACAGCTCTGCAGGCCGCTGTGAGAAGATTGGGGAGGATAAGAAAAACAAAGATTGCTAAAAAGAAAAAGTGGTCAATTATCTATAATTATGTGTTTGTAGACTGTCATTACAAAACATTTCTAGATATGTATTTGTTGTCATTTTAAAGATATGGGTAAAGGTCCTCTTTAATTTTGTCTTGTAATTGTCACACTGCATTTACAAATGGGCATCTGGTGTGTTGGTAAGTGTTGGGTCCAGTTCAGGGCAGGTCAGAACTGAAGGACAGCAGATGGACCCCTCTTTTCAGCAGCTCCCAAGGGAGTTAGGGCTACATAACCATTAGTATAAACCAGTACAAGAGCACATCTGAGGTTAAGTAAGGTTAGCTTTATTATTTGTAGTTTGTTGCTGCTTAAGGTATTCTTTTAAACGGGAATTTTGATTAAATACTTCAACTACATGTACATTCTTTGAATACTGTCATATGTCTAACAATTATATGATAGTTATTAACGATATGTTACAATGCCAAAATGCTTAAGGGAAAATTCTAAAATGCATTTTCATCATGACTAATGAGACATAATAGTTTCAAAATATTTATGTCAATGGTGGTTTGAAGACAAAGACATGATTGTATAAATCAGGATAATGCCAATCAAAACTGGCTAAACTGCAACAGGGAAATATCCAAAAAGCTAGAACATTAGGTGATTGCAGTATTTCATTTTCAGGAATCTAACACAGACTATCTGACATTTGGTTCTGTGTCTTGAGCACATTGTGATTCACTCCTGCCTGGGCTGAAGTTTGGTAGAACAAATTAGGTAATTGCTCAGGGTTCCCCAATTGTGGTTAAGGGTTGGCCTCATTCCCCCTGTAATTCTGCAGAGTGACAGTGGGTGCAAGAGATGTAATGCCCTGTTCTTCAGTACCTAACACATGATCTATAAGCACCACTAAAGGAAAGCTGAGAAGACTAATGGTTGGAAAGTACTTATCTGTCTTCAACCTGACACGTACCAAAGTGCTAATGCATGCTGATACATGTATGAGAGCTTTGGGGTGAATATGATATGTGATAAGTGTATGAACACAGTGTATTTGGGGTATATCCTATGAATTGACAAGAGTACTTGGGTGCATTCTGTGGTGTGCTAAGTGTAAGGGTTGGCATAGCGGGTTGAGTGTAACAGGGTACATAGTGCAGAAAGCTGAGTGCAACTTGGTGGTTGCTTCAGGATGCTGAGTGTAGGACCAAGTTCACAGTAGGAGTCATTCAGTGATGAGCCATGAGGGCCATACATAAAGTACAAAGGGAAACATAACACACATGCACCTTAAGAGCTCTTATCACTCCAGGAGCTTCCAGGGCTACACAACCTAGTACAGCCAATGCATATCCTATAGAATGCCTGCAGTAAGTTCTCTAAATGGGGGATTTGATACTCAACTTCTTCCTTCTATTAAAAAAAAAACACCCTTTGCACTGGGACTCCAGTCCTATTTGATTCCCCTAACACACTTTATCATCTGTATGCTCAGAAACGTTTCCTGCAGACTGCAGAACGTAATGACACCTTGATTCGGGGACTGTGACTGAAACATACTGAAGTCAGATATAGCCAGGCATCTAGAATTTTTGGATGAAGGCCTGCAATGGCAGCCCCTGTAGTTCTCTGTAGGTCAGCAACAGTTATCCTTTGGCAACATTACCTCTTGAACCCAGGTTCACTTGTACTCTCTGCAGTCCCTTTAGTTATCTATTATAGTGTAAGTGTATTGCATTGTAGTGTATGTTAAAGGAGAACTATGAGGTGAGTGCTTTTCTCTCATCCTCATAGTTCTAGCCAACCTGTGACAATGAAACTGTCACAGGTCGGCTCAGTAAATCGGGAAGTGAGCGAACACATACCGGCGTTCGCTCACTTCTCGATCCTGTCACGGCTCTCTGCCGTGACAGGGGATGGACTGGATTCCCCCCTCCCCGCTCCTATCCCCCAGCACTGACTGGCGGAATGGATGGGGGAGGAGGCGGGTACAGCTGGGTCTGTCTCTAGATAGGCAGAGCCAGCTGTCACTCACGCAGCTGGGCGAATCCAGACATAATTGTCGGGATCCGCTTCAGCTGCGGCGTCTCAGTATACCGCGAGCTGTAGCTCGCGGTATACTGAGCTTAGGATGATGGGAGGACGCTAGTTTGTGTCCTCCCGTTACCCTAAGGAGAACTATGGGGAAAAGCCCTAACCCTATAGTTCTCCTTTAATGATAGCAATGAAACTTGCCCTCTAAACAAGTAAAATGTACTGGTAATTATAAAAAAAAACTAAAGGACATTGAAGAAGAAAGTTGTTTTTTTTTGTAACATTTAGCTGGAGTGCTTGCTTGTAATTAGGTCTTGTTTTTAAATCAGTGAATATGCATTGTTTTACTTAAATCTTTAAATCAAAGAAGCAAAACACTTGCTCATTACAACCTTAAGATCCTGATTGATGTGGTTATGGTGCATGCTTCCAAACATTTAACTGGAGTGCTTGCTTGTAATTAGGTCTTGTTTTTAAATCAGTGAATATGCATTGTTTTACTTAATTCTAAAAAGGTGTCTATAAATAAGCATAAGGCTCACACTGGAAAAGTAACTGCACACAGTGCAATCTAACTGATTTTGATAATTGATATATTTATAACCAATGAGTATCCACAATTGTTTTTACATACATCCATAATTGGTTCACATACAGCTCCCAGAATGTCAGTCAATCTTGGTCACTAAAATATGAATGATAGCTGTTCTCCCTTTAACATGGAATTCAACATTGTGACTTCATAAGCATTAACAATTTTTTCTTCCATGGCTGTTTTTTTCAGCTAGCTTTGTAATGCCATAATGATAATATGTCTGCTTAATTTGCAGTACAAATAGAGCTATTTTTCTTTACCCCACACATTACATCTAGGTGACTCCAGACAAATTAGAATTATTTCACATTTGTAGATTAATATTAACCACTTGAAGACCAGGTGTTTACACCCACTTCCTGCCCAGGCAATTTTTCAGTATTCAGCACTGCAGTACTTTGACTGACATTTATTCCGTCATGCAACGCTGTACTGAAATGAATGTTATACCATTTTTTGGGGACAGATAGAGCTTTCTTTTGGTGGTATGTAATCACCACTGCGGTTTTTATTTTTTACTTTATTAAGAAAAAATTACTGAACATTTGGAAAAATGTTTTTTACTTTATCTTATAATACAATTATTATTACCCAAATTACCCAATATAAAAGACGGGGTCACGTCGGGTAAATAGACACCAAACATGTCAAGCTTAAAAATTGCGCGCACCCGTGAAATTGCAAAATACTACCATACCCAAAATTGACCATAGGCGATGCTTAAAAAGCTAGAATTATTACGCTCACTGGGACGTTTACAGCGATATGTAACATGTGCGGCATAATGGGCGCAATCGTCGTTTTCGCATTTATACGCACCCGACTCATGTTTGCATGCCCGGGACCAGCGGGACAGCAGAAGGGGGGCCGCCGAGGGGGGTACACACACAGGCACCGTATACAAGCTTTAGAGCCGGGGGATCGCTTGTATGTTAACAGGCATCGCTGCCTGTTTTTAAATTTAGGCAGGTTCCCGCTCGCATGGCGTGGCTGACAGAACGTTTAAATTCGCCCAGCCGGCCGTATTTTCACAACAGCCAGCCGGGAGGTGGTTAAACAAGTTTATCATTGGTGGTACAGCTTGTGAAAACCCGGATCCAGATGTCTACCCAAATAAACTGTAAGGCAACTGTTTTTATATAAAGTCACATATTTCTTCCACCATTGAATAGGAGATTTAACATTGATGATGCATGACAAAAACTAACGCTCCTGCTGTGCAGACTCTTATTCTTCCTTTCTTTAACTTTTATAGAGCAAAATGTGATGAGGAGAGATTTGGCAATCCAGTATGAATTAACTTGCATACCACCAGCAATAAAAACAAAGAAAAAAATCCTCAGCTCGTATAAGATAGGTTGCTATGGGGGAAACCCTGGACTACATCAGTATTTCATTTTAATAATGTAGCTGTTTATGAGAAATAGCAGCGTATGTGGAACACCCTGACCTTAGTAAAAAGACAAGTGATTTTCTTTCTTGTGTTCCATCACCAAATCACTTTTCATTTTCATAATTCATAGATAATAAAGTGTGGAGGGGATAAAGTATTGAATTTCCTTTATTTTGGACAGCTATGTTAGAGTGTTCTATTCTTAGTACTTCCTTATGCCAGTTGTCAAGTGTACTTTAACAATAATAAGAAAATGTAGTACTATATTAAGAATAGGTGTGTGCAGTCTATTGCATTGGGGTGTGCACACAAAAGTACAAACACACTCGCGTACATCTTGTATATATATTATATTTAATACATACACAGCCCTGAGGCATCTCAGATTCCCATCTCTTCAACTGTCCCTTACCACTTCCAGCAGGGGTGCAATAATGAGGCAGAGAGCCTGGCAGGTGGCAGTGGCGTAACAACCGGGGATGCGGGGGGGTCACTTGCCCCGGGCGCAGGACTGAGGGGGGGATCTCATAGGTTTGAGTTAGGTTCCTTGAGGAGTCAGTGAGGCTTCCACATATTTTGCAAAAGTTGTGCAACTAAAACCTCTGTTTTTAACACTAATAGTTAGACAGTGTATTTTTTTATTTTTTTAGCAGGGTGGCTAATGAGTGTGCTGGGAAAATGTTTGCTTTTGTACTGTGTAAAGCCCCTCCATGTGCACCTTGATTTAAAGCTAGTTATTAATAAGTGCGTTTTGCCATTTGTTTGGTTGTCGCACACAATCACAGTGTCCCAGTTTCAGGACTTTTAGGGTCTTTTCCAACAGAGCAACAGTCCACATCAGTGCTCTGTGCCTTTTAGCATCTCCCAGCAGGTTTCCACAGCTATTGTGTCACTCTAACACACACACCCCTTGTGTGCTTGGCTCTCTCAGCCTCCCCCCCTTCCCTGGCTGTTTCTCATCTACCTTCGGCATACACGCCACCTGACTCTACTTTGAATCCTCCTCACTCCTAGACAGGAACCTTCCCAGTCTCCCAGGGGGGAGCCCTGAACATTAATCAGCATCCTATCCATAAGGGCTGTGAAAGCTTGGGTGCTGGACAACACTAAACCATGGACCCAAGAATAGAGATTTCATCCCTCCCAAGTCTCTTTGAAATCTCCCGCCTCCAGGATCCTGACCAGAATCCAGAAAACCTGGAAAGAACTGAAAAACCAACACTTTCCCTGTAAAAACACATCTCCTGAAACCCCTCAGTCCCTCTGGCTAAGAGTCCCGAGTGACCATAACAGTGACCATGACAGAGTGACCATGACCCTCACAACTTCCCAGGCTTCTGCGCTTTGTCTTGCTGAGCTGGTCACAGAGAGATCTTTGTGATTTCTCCAGCGGCTCAGTGACTATAAACATGGCGTCCTCTGTTGCAATTCCGGTGTTGCGTTCGGGGCGATTAGGGTGTGCATGGGCATACCTGGCACACCCTGTGCGCACACCTATGAGTTTAAGGACTGTTTATTAAGTGCTCTGCATGGAGAAACAAAGTATTTCATAGTGTGCATCTTCACATTTGGTTATATAAACACACACGTAGACATCACTTCTTTGCATGAGCTTTGATATCTAGGAAAAAAAAAACTTTATTTAGAGTAAGAGTGTGCTTACAGTTGCAAAAGACAACCCATAAACCAAAATAACAAAAATAGTTTGCAGCAAGATGTGCAGAATCTTGCAAAATGCTAGATTTTGCCAAAAGGGATTCTGCAGCCGAAGTGAGAGTTCGGCTAAATCCTTTGGCTCTTTAGTGAATAACACCCAATGTTTTGGGTTTAGAGAGATAGGGAACCCATTTGATCATGGGGATCATTTTGGGGATATCAGCACATATGGTGAATAAATTGAAACACCTGGTGCCAATAACTCTGAATCTGCAGACAACCCCATTGTAAGTGAAAAAAAAGTAGCCCGGAGAAATAGAACACAAAATACACAGAGGACTGTGAGTTGGGAGGAACCTGAAAATTCATATAGGAGTCAAGTATGTTTCCTGGTAGGCACCATAACTTGCCAAAGGGTGCCATTATATAAACTGTCCTACTATTTAGATAGTTGCTGGACCCTCCACAAAAAGCTCAACCACCTTACTATGTGGTGAGTAGACATGTTCTACCCCACTTCTACCATGTTGTAATGTATGAAGGAAGATTGTGGAGATAGGTAAGGAGTGCCATGAGTAAACATAAAGTCTTAAAAACTTCCTCTGGTTTATTGGATATTGCATTAGGACACAAACTGCAGTCCCCACAACCAACAGATCCAACACTGCAAAAGCCCTAAAGTATGGGGAGCGCCAATCCCTTGATACACCTTGGCTATGTTTTATGTCATACACCAAAAAGTGATAATTGTTCTCCAATTTGCTCCAAACTCAAGCCTCCACAGTCTTCACATGCTTTAAGGGACCTATTCAGAAGACTCTTCACCAAAGTAAACAGAGGGACAGTTTGCATTATGGTACCATTACATATATGATGCCTGCTTGGTAGAGCCAGAGCTAGCTCCTTTTGCGCCCAGGGAAGAAAAGAAAATTGTGCCCCCACAACATGCGTGTTATGTCACCCGTCGCTGTGCCGAATCCGAAATAGCATAACAATTTGTTTTGTTTGATGAGACTAATAAAAAAGTTTTTCAATTTACGTTCATTTCATCCAAAACTAATTTTTAGTCTTTGCAAACGTCTGATAGTGTGTGTGTGTGTGGGGATGGGGGTGTTGTGTGTTTTTTAAATAATTTTTTTTCATTTTTTTTTTACTGTTCGTGGGGCTTTGGGAAAATTAGACCCCTGACATTTACCTTTTGAAATATAAAAATAAATTAAGGACACAGGAGTCCTCAATAGTGACTGACTGAACACCGCCCATGTTCAGTTCTAATTCAAACTTTCAAACATGGAAAAAGTTCTAACTCGAACTTAGAACTCAATGTAAGTCTATGGGACCAGAACTGGGAAAGTTATTGGCCATAAAAATGAAACATGTAACAGTTCACATCTGCTCAAGCTGCTGTACTACAAGATATTGATCTGGTAATATCACTCTGGTTGATTGGAATCCCATTCTACACCACCACAATGGAAACGTCTGTTAGTTTTTTAACATTTAATTTTTTATTATTTTCATCACAATTAACAGTTACATTCGTAAAAAAGAAAAAAATTCATTTTACAACATTCCATTACAATAAACAAAACATATAAGGAACAAATAAGGAAAAACAAAGGGGGAAAAGGAAGGGAAGGGAAAGGGGAAAGAGACAACAAAGGGATGGATATAGACATGGACACCCTATACATTAAACTTCCACCAAGTGTGAACTTGGAAATTCATTGTAAACTTGACTAAATCTGATTATCTATGTCTACCCAAAAAAAAAAAAGGAAAGGAAAAAAAAATGATACTCCCGGGTCTCAAGAATGATCCACATTAGTTAAATAAATATTCGTTTTTTGAAAATCGACCCAGGGCTGCCATTTGTTTTTACAACCTTCATATTTATCATATTTTATAGCAGTCAATTCTTCCATCTGTCTATAGTAGTCCTCTCTGCTGAACCATTCCCTCAGCGTTGGAACATTGGCTGTTTTCCAATGCAGAGGGATTAAATAAAAATAAATTAAGGACACAGGAGTCCTCAATAGTGACTGACTGAACACCGCCCATGTTCAGTTCTAATTCAAACTTTCAAACATGGAAAAAGTTCTAACTCGAACTTAGAACTCAATGTAAGTCTATGGGACCAGAACTGGGAAAGTTATTGGCCATAAAAATGGTATAGGGATTCTGGTACTGCCCTGGGGGCATGAATCAATGAAAAAAACACTTTTAAGAAAACCAATCCGGGGGCAAGACCACCAAATATGTAAGTAAGAACCAACAGCCGCACAGCCTCTCCAGCAAGTAGCTGCATTTAGGAAATTCCTTTAAATATTAATATAAAAACTGAAATATGCTTATTTCACAGAGGTTCCGAGATTTCATAGATTCAGTATGTTTAATAAAATAATAAATGTCTCAACCGTTAAGAGCTGAAATGTTTTCAGAACATTCTCTCAATAAGCACTTTGGGAATAGGAAGGAAAAAAGTTAAATTTCAACAACTGCTGAATGCTTGGAGAAATGAGTTAAGGAACATTCCACACTATTAACTTTTCCTGTCTAATTAGCACATACCAACCAGTGCACTTATGGCAGTAATCCCCAGCCATTGTTAAGATACTTATTTAAGATGCAATGCTGTCTGGTTTCACAACAATGACAGGAGAACAAAAGAAGCATGGAAAATGTTACTGTCAACTAATAATAGAAGTATACGTAGCTTCAAACTGTGCTCTGTGCAATTTAGGTATAATCTTTGTGATATTTTGGGGATATTAGCACATATGGTGAGCGCTTAGTGACCACTCTCAAAGGCGATTGACTTAAGGCCGGCAAACAGTGTACAAAACATGAAGTCCACTTGTCTTTTGGCAAAATAATGTTTTACAATGTCTCACCAACTCCACAAAAACTTCTGTTTTTAACCCTAATAGTTAGACAGCGTATTTTGTTTGTAGTCTGGCTGGTGAGTGTGCTGCAAAACGTTTTGATTTTGTACGTTTGTAAAGCTAGTTATGAATTGATGAGTGCGTTTTGCCATTTGTTTCCCTTGTTGGATTTGGTGGGGGGACGCACTGGGGCCTTCAGGCACCATTGTGATGTGCTGGGCTTCTGATGTGTCCCTATGCCTTTAAGGAGGTTGGGCTACCTCCTGGCAAACCTGCACAAAATTTTTCCTTTGCTATTTATATGCTCCAAGATGCAGGCTCTCAAAGATTAGAGTTTGGAGCACACTAGACTGAGGAGCATTGATGAGGCAGCATAGCTTCAACATATTTTGCAAAAGTCGTGCAGCTAAAACCTCTGTTTTTAACCCTAATAGTTAGATGGTGTATTTTTTTAGCAGGCTGGCTAGTGAGTGTGCTGGGAAACTTTTTGCTTTTGTACTGTGTAAAGCGCTTCCATGTGCACCTTGCTTTAAAGCTAGTTATGAATTGATGAGTGTGCTTGCCATTTGTTTCACTTGTTGGATTTGGCGTGGAGACACAAAGGGGGCTTCAGCTGCCATTGTGATGTGCTGGGCTTCTAGTGTGTCCCTATGCCTATAAGGAGGAAAGCTACCTTCTGGCAAACCTGCACCCAATTAATCTTTTGCTATATATATGCTCCAAGATGGAGGCTCTCATAGGTTTGAGTTAGGTTCCTTGAGGAGTCAGTGAGGCTTCCACATATTTTGCAAAAGTTGTGCAACTAAACCTCTGTTTTTAACACTAATAGTTAGACAGTGTATTTTTTTATTTTTTTAGCAGGGTGGCTAATGAGTGTGCTGGGAAAATGTTTGCTTTTGTACTGTGTAAAGCCCCTCCATGTGCACCTTGATTTAAAGCTAGTTATTAATAAGTGCGTTTTGCCATTTGTTTGGTTGTCGCACACAATCACAGTGTCCCAGTTTCAGGACTTTTAGGGTCTTTTCCAACAGAGCAACAGTCCACATCAGTGCTCTGTGCCTTTTAGCATCTCCCAGCAGGTTTCCACAGCTATTGTGTCACTCTAACACACACACCCCTTGTGTGCTTGGCTCTCTCAGCCTCCCCCCCTTCCCTGGCTGTTTCTCATCTACCTTCGGCATACACGCCACCTGACTCTACTTTGAATCCTCCTCACTCCTAGACAGGAACCTTCCCAGTCTCCCAGGGGGGAGCCCTGAACATTAATCAGCATCCTATCCATAAGGGCTGTGAAAGCTTGGGTGCTGGACAACACTAAACCATGGACCCAAGAATAGAGATTTCATCCCTCCCAAGTCTCTTTGAAATCTCCCGCCTCCAGGATCCTGACCAGAATCCAGAAAACCTGGAAAGAACTGAAAAACCAACACTTTCCCTGTAAAAACACATCTCCTGAAACCCCTCAGTCCCTCTGGCTAAGAGTCCCGAGTGACCATAACAGTGACCAACGTTTCAAATTCCCGAAGTAGGGAGGGTAGTGTGATCAAAGGTTGCTGAATAAAAAAAAAGTATGTCATCGGCGTAGGCCGCTAATTTATGTTCTCGATTGCCAACTAGGATGCCTGAGATATCAGGGTTCTGCCTGATTGAATTAAGAAAAGGTTCCATAGTAATTGCAAATAGTAAGGGGGATAGGGGACATCCCTGTCTAGTGCCATTATATAAAGTAAAGCTGTCAGAAAGGTGGCCATTGGTCTTAATTTGGGCGGTAGGTTTTTCATATAAGGCCATGATCCCAGCTAGAAACCTAGGGCCTATGCCAATATGTTGGAGTGTAGACTGTAGGAAATCCCAATCCACCCTATCGAATGCCTTTTCGGCGTCCGTAGACAAGAGCATCGTATTCTTTGAGGAAGAAGACACTTGATGGATTAGAGAGATAGCTCTTTGGGTGCTGTCTCTTACCTCTCGTCCCAGGATGAAGCCCGTCTGGTCCGGCTGAACCAGCTGGGACATCAGGCCCTGGAGCCGAGATGCCAGGATCTTAGCATATACTTTAATGTCCGTATTAAGGAGGGAAATAGGTCGATAGCTACCGCAGTTAGATGGATCCTTGTCTGGTTTAAGAAAAACCGCAATATGAGCATGAAGAGTTGTCGGGAGTGGTGTTTTACCGTGTAAGAAGGAATTAAAGTATTTACACAGATAGGGGGTAAGTATCTGCTGAAACACTTTATAATATTTAGGGGTAAAGCCATCAGGCACGGGGCTTTTACCAGGCGCCATCGAGGCAATTGCCTGTTGTATTTCCCATTCACTTATAGGGGACTCGAGTGTTTCCATTTGGCTATTAGTCTGTTTAGCGAGGGAAAGGTTGCTGAGGTACGATTTTATACGTTGTAAGTGAAGTTGTTTAGCATGAGAGGTAGGGTCCGGCCTTACGTTATATAAGTTAGCATAAAATTCCCGAAAAGCTCCCGATATAGCTGTTGTAGTATGTACCAAAGTATCTTGGTTAGTTTTTATTTTTGCTATAAAGTTTGCCCCCTGTCGCTCCCTCAGTAATTTAGACAAGAGTTTCCCAGGTTTATCTCCCAGCTCGTAAGTGCGTTGAGTAAGATAGCTAAGAGAGCGTTTATAATTATTAGTCAACGCTTCTCTCAGTTCTTCCCTTGCGTTCCTCAGCTCCTCATGGGCTGTAAGAGTCAGCATACGTTTATGAATGCGCTCAAGTGCCACCACTTTCCCTGTCAAATCGGTTATCCTACTAGCCAGTTCCCTCTTTCTCCGTGAGCCATGTGAGATAAGTGAGCCCCTAATAGTTGCCTTATGAGCCTCCCATAGGATATCGGCCGATACTTTCCCCAGAGAATTTTCAGTAAAATAATATTTAATATCTTCTTCAATATTGCCCAATATGCTTTTGTCAGTCAAAAGGGAATCATTCAGTCTCCAAGTAGGAAAAGGACGAGTATTTCTCGAAGTCCCCAGAGAAACCGTCACCGGGGCGTGGTCCGAGATAGTAGAGGAGAGAATAGAAATGTTGTGTATAATCTCTAAGTGATAGTGACTTAAAAAAATATAGTCTATCCTAGTGTACGTGTTGTGTACAGAGGAAAATAATGTGTAGTCTCGCTCACGGGGATGAAAAATCCACCAAGTGTCCATTAATTGCATAGAGTGCAATAGTGTCTTAAAAGATTTGAGGTGTTTATATGCTATGTGAGATCGGCCAGTGGAGGAGTCAAGATGAGGTTCTAAATGTAAATTAAAATCGCCCGCGAAAACCGTGATCCCTTCCCTTCCCTTGAAACGTCTGTAAGTTGATATTTTGTATATGTAGAATAAATATGTTTGAAAAACATGCAATAATGATATAACCAGGAAAGGAGGAACATTATTTTAGTGAGGTGGATGCATCCATAATCTTTTAAGATCCTTACACATGTTTGGCTGCAGAGTTTACCTGATATTTTTTGTTACCAGAATGTCTGTAATGACTTCACATGCAGTTTCTGATTAATCTAACAATTACCTCTTGGAAACACAATAGTCAAGATTTGACATTTCCAGGAAGATGTAAAGGCAGTAAATGTCACCACAGAACAAGTGACGTTCTATTTAGGTCTGGCAGGCTCAGCTTCATGTGTGATACAACCTATTTGATGGGGTACATTGTGTACTTTCCTCCTGTCTGCTCATTTCTTAGGAAAGCAATACATTCCTTTATTTCCTTTTTTATTCAGCGAGTAGATCTATCTTTCACTAACTTCTTAACAAGAAACTGTGACAAGAAAGGCACCTTTACATCATAATCAGTAAAATCCACAACAATGTGTGAGATAAAGTTTTCCTTCACTTTTAAAGTCACATCCATTTGCATTTCGAGTGACTGTATGATACCTTACATAGAACTAATACACAAACACCCACAATACCATTATCTCATACAGAAAGTTCCCTGTTTCTTGTTATAGCAATGAGTGCATGTTTCTACATAATAAAATAGGTAGCATTTGTTGAAGTGTGAAGTATGAAGTAAAAGCACACAATGTTAAAGTTTGTAGAGTGGGGTAGATGAATTGTGTGTTTTTGTGTTTATTTACACAGCACTTTACATACTGTTCATTCACATCAGTCCCTATCCTCAAAGAACTTACAATGTAAGGCCCCTATCTGACTTGTACACATAAATAAACATAGGCCAATTTAAACAGGAGCCAATAAACCTACCTGCATCTTTGGAGTGTTAACATGAGATCTTCTGGACAAGGAAATGTATATCAAGCTTTTTAGACTGACCACCTACCCTGCAGCTTAAATGACCAATTATTTCATCTTCAGGCAGAAATACAAGATACAAATAGTCCAGCTCTGCATTCATTAATACATCAATGCAACCAGGGTAAGTATCTGTGGCCAGCACGGCATTGTTTATTGACAGGTTTCTGAGCAGCATGGCATCATTGGTTTTCTAGAATGCATGCACACCGTAACAACCTATGACTTGAGACTGCCAATGTCTTAGCAGCCAATAGCACAGATGGCCCCAGCCACCAGTGACCCAATGATGCTGTGCGGACTGCACAACAAAATTGGTTGATCACATCACAGGCAGATGTTTGGTGGATGATCTGGCCAAATCCTTCACCCATTCACAAGAAATAGTTTGGGTTTGGGTTGAATTCATGGTTGACCCAAATTGAAAGCTTATCTCTACTCATCAGTCCAATGTTGCTCTTGCACTGTCTATTCCGCACACTGTAGTTGGAGACAGGATATCACTATACTGTAACTGGTTTTATTCACCAGGCTGTTCTGTGTGTCAGAGATGTGTAAATCTCAAGACTAGATGGATAGAAATACAATTGTTTTGCTTTTGTTTACTTAGGTTTTACAGACCCTTTAGGAACGGCAAGCTCCTTCCAGTGGGGTGCCCCTTGCACGCACGAGCAGGACACACTGACAGGTGTAAACAGCCGGTAACCTCTGTTACATATACAGACAGTCCCTGGGTTATAAACAAGATAGGGACTGTAGGTTTGTTCTTAAGTTGAATTTGTATGTAAGTTGGAACAGGTACATTTTTGAAGTGTAATTCCAATTTTGTTATGTTTTGGATAGCATAAGGGAGGTCTTATCCCCCTGTAAAGTTTTTGTTTTTTTTGCTGTGTGGGCCCCTGTTCAGAAGATTTTACCTCACTTTCTGTCCCTGTGACAATTGGATTTTGAAAAATGTGGGTTGTCATGGAAACAAGGATTGGTGATAAAGCTTCAGTGGAGACATCTTTTTCCCATGCTAACTCTTACAGGAGTGGATTTTCTTTCCTTACGGGTAGATTTCCTCTCACTTCCTGTTGTCTCAAGGACAGGATGTGAGATTAAATCTTTCAAATGAGGATACAGACAGCAGTTAAAACCTCACAGTGACCCAGGAGAAGAGATGGGCACCCCTTTTCTGCAGTCTAACCAGAGCCAACTTCCTGTAATGTACGTACAGTACAGAACAAGACCCAAAAAGGCGGGCACTCTTCATCGTTACAAGCGCAGTAGCATTAGAACTACCCCTGCTGTACAGTAATAGCCTCTGTTTGTAGGTAGGAGTCGTATGTATGTCGGATGTTTGTAATTCGGGGACTGCCTGTACAATCGTTCTGCGGCTTGCCGGCTCTATAGCCATCTGATCGCTTGTATAGTGCAGTGTGGGCCCCCCTCTTTTAGCAGCGCCCCCTCCATTGCCGTTACTGCTAATCCCGGGCTTCTCTGTCCCTTCTGTGAGCCCAGGACCAGCTCGGCGGCTCTCAGCACGAAGATCTAAGGGAGATTAGCATTGGATGGGCGAGCGATCTCCCCCTCCCTGCACCATACCAGGCCACATGCCCTCGGCACTGGGAGGATGCACCTTGTCCCTGTACCGATGGAGACAAGGGCCTCGTCCCTACAAACCCTGGGACATTGGTTGTGAGGATCTGCAGGCAGGGGGCTTATTGTCATTGGGGTACCCCCTTTAAAAAAGGGGGCACCCAGATGCTGCCCCCCTTGTGAATGAGTAAGGGGTACTTGTACCCTTACTCGTTCACAAAAGGGTTAAATAAAAAATGTAAATGAATACATCAGACTTTTTAAAAAGTCCTTAAGAAACACAACAAGGTTTTTGACAATTCCTATTATTGAAAAAAATGTTTTAAAATTGATGCAATGAAGTAATCCACATCAATCATGGCATCCAGCATTGTCAACGAAGATGCTGACATGCTGAAATAAAAAAAAGGCTGATGCCTGCCGACCCGTCTGCACCCGCCGAACACATGCCGCGTATGACAGGTGCTGGCAAAAAGTAAACAATTGGGCGGCGCTAGCAGTGACAGCACCACTGGCTCCGCCTATTTGTTTTGATTTGGCCGTCAGCTGTCATATGGGTCCTCAAATAACCTGAGGATGCTAGGCTGCCCTTAAATGACAACAACAGGGCGGAGCCAGCTTCGGCAGACCATTCTCCCCGCTTCAGCTGTGACTTTGGCTGAACCGGAGGGCTCTGGTGGCTAAATTAAGCCGAAGAATTAGCCTCTATATATTTTCTAAAGGCAGAACACCTCTTAAATAAAAAGATGGTAGATGCAAATTATTATGCCGCACAATATTTGTTCAACTGTTTTGCAAACCTCAACATTTTCAGTAACAAATAAACTAAAACTAATTCTATTGCACAGAAGCACAATATAATTCACCTTTTTTGCAAAATCTCAAAATATGAGACCATGTCAAGTATGCCAAGCCTTAAAATGTCATGCAAAAAGGCAAAAAACCCACAATGTTCAAGCTTGTAAATATGTTACACTTTAAAACCCTTTACAGGTCATTGTCAGTTTAGATTTAACTGAAAAATAATGACCCTAGCATTACTCCTTTCACTCAGGTGTGAGGGTATGTGTCCTGGGGGGCATGGACGGGGGAATGCAGGTATCTTCATTTTTTTAAAATTTAGGAACTGTGTTGAATGATGCTGCCTATCAGATTGAGACATCTAATGGCAGAAAAATCTATTGCGGGAAAAGTCATTGGATTAACCCTTGATCACATGTGTGTTGTAAGCCACTGCAGTGCATTGCTGTATTTTAGAGCATTGGGTTACCATTCAAATTGAATGGCAATACAATGCATTGTGTACATGTGTGGCTGTGTATTTCAATAAATAACATGTGTTTTACCATACATTAAAGCAACTAACAAGTGTGTATGGGCCATTAGGAGCCCATCTAAACTTTGACACTGGGTATTTCAGTAGCAACTGCAATGAAGGAAGGAGCAGCGGTAAACACTGGAAGATTAGTGTCTGGCCTCTTCCCAGACACTGTCATTTTAGTTTGTATTGGGCAAAGTGACAGTGCCTCTTTAATGTGTGTTATTTTGTGCTTTAGCATGCATTGCAATAAGGTAGCATATTCTTTTTTTTTTTATAAATTCTTTATTTCAAGATTTTTCATCTTTTTCCAACAAGTAAAAGAACAGGTATTACAGGTAATAAACAGCATGACACAAACATAGCAGCATATTCTGTGGGTATAATGTTATCATCGTAAGCAGCTTATATGGTAGTCATCAGTCATGTAAACATTTCAAGTTCCAGTGGAAGATACACATATGGAATGGTTGCACCTACTTAGCGGTATATGGGTATCGTATAGAAACATTAAGTAGTATAAGGTGCATCTGAGATTAGAGGAAGGTGCCGCGTAAACTACACCAAGGGAGGCAATGTAGAGGGATAGTCAGGGCCCCCTGTTCTACTTGCAGCCAGGGCTTGGGGCTGATATCCTGGCACCAGTCCACTGCCCTAGCAAGATGGCAGGCAGTGTAGTAGAGCGAGGCATCAGGCAGACCAATACCGCCGTTTCCCTTTGAGAGGCGTAGGAGGGCGAATTTCAACCTTGGGGGTTTGTGGGCCCAGAGAAATTGTGAGAACAGTCTGTTTATCGATTTTAAGTACCAGAGGGGGATCTGGATCGGCAAAGCCTGAAAGAGATATAGAATTCGGGGCATGATGTTCATCTTAATAATATTGCACCTACCAAACCAGGAGAAGTGGCCGGTGGTCCAATGGAGTAGATCCTGTCTCAACTTGAGGAGTAGCAGAGCCCACTGCATTAAAAGCCCCAACGAAGTAGGGGGAGAGAAGGTCCTGGTATTTTTTAAAGTAGGCCAGGGTGAAGCCGTCCGGACCGGACACCTTCCCCATGGCGGTCTGTGAGATAGCTAGGGCCAGTTCCTACACCGCACAGTGTCTAGTAGCGGCTTCAGCAGTCGCCTCATGAGGAGGGTACGTCTGGAGAGGTCTGGGAAAAGATGGATAGTTGCCCCATCAAAATCCAGCGTGCCTTTGCGCCACGCACATTGCATGATGTCGTCTTTGGCAGCAAAGAAATGAATTCTGCATACTACATCTCTCGGCCTGACCTGCGTTTGCTCCACAGAGGCCACCTGGGAGGTAATGGAGGAGAGTTCCTGTTTAACTTCGGCCAGATCTTGCTTGTAGGCAGTTTCAATACGGGTAGCAAAAGCGTCAAAGTCAGCCTTAGTGGGGAAGGTGGACGCCAGGTCTGCTTTAGTGGGAAGCGCACTGATAAGGCGTCTAAGGTCATCACTCAGGATCCCAGGGGAGCAAGATAGTTCAGGGACCTCTGCCATGGAGTTCTGAGCATATTCTTTTTTAATGGCACACCACAATGCACTACAAATCAGACATAAACCTTTTTTTTTCAATGCAGCGCGCCACAACACATCTGTGCATTGTTGTGTGCTGAAATACCTATGCCCTGAGCTGCACGGTTCATTGAGGTGCAAATCAAAATTAATTGCACTGCAATTCACCACACTGCAGATTGTAAATTACCCTAATGCGCTGGTGGAAAGCCAGCCTCAATGCTTTTAGCTTGAAGTGTATGGAAAGGGAAACTTTTTTGCTATACATAAACTTTAAGTTCCTTATTAACAGTTTTATGTTAGCTTAATTTGCCCCTTTTTGCAACAATGCATCATTTAAAGTTTACACTTTAAATTATTTATTAACATTATTACAGCTTCATATTTTATATTTTGTAAGAATTTTGGAAGTTGTGTGTGTTAATAATGATTATAGCATATTTTCATTGAAAAATAACGTTTAACAGACTATTTTATCTTGTTTTTTGGCTAGAGTTCAGCTTTAATGGTATTCCAAAATAGGATGAGAAATATTGGCTTTATATATATTTGGATTGTGTGTTATAACTTATTTAGTAAATTTATTTTTAAGACACAGTTACCAATAAGTGATAGTTATTTGCCAGTAGTGCCAGACATCTTTGAAAGAACAAAATCCTGCAAAAGTGTACATTCTACCTTAAAATGTCAAGTTTTGAAAAGTAGGCTTAGTTCTATGAGATACCCTTGGTACCACAAGAATAAGAGGGAAGATAAGAGCAAGAGTAATGCATTAATATTTATTTAAAATTAAATGAATGAAATGTTATTCTACATTTTCAAATGAGCATACATTTTATTGGTGTAATTCGTACAAGTAATGAAGTACAGACTCCCTTGTAAAAAAAGAAGTAAAGGTGATGTGGTTTTTGCAAAGTCAAAACCTTTTCCTAAGCTGCTAAACAAGAAACAGACTTCAAACTTCTTGGCAATTATCCAAAATAAAAATACTTGGCTTTCATTGAGGAGACAATCTTCCAGGTCTGATCAAGGATCAGCCACGAAGACTTTCTTTAATCTCTGTAATTTCTTTTAATTATGCTAGCAAGAGCAGGCCAGTAAAATCGACTTAAATGGTAATGAAAAAAGTACAATTAGGTAAAAATGTGAATACAGGGTTGAGTCATCTAGTGTAAAAATGATACATGCGTAAATGTAACCAAACATTAACCTCTTCCTTTAAGTCTGGGATATTATAAAAGGAGGCTGAGCCAATTAATGATCTTTTTAGGTAATGCACATCAATGAAATCAACCAATCTGAAACAAGAAAGCAAAAACTAGAAACCAAAGTGAAATAAAAGACTGTAATGTTAAAAAGAGCAAAAGCCATTTGACACAATAGTGGGGAAAAAAAAGAAAGAATAATTTAACCCTATAGGACTGGATGTGCATACATTTAGTGGTTTAATTAAAGTATCCCAGTTTTTGTATTATCAAAAGGGTGGGAAACATGTACGTTGCCATTAGGATATACCAGGAAAAAAAATGACAGAAAGGTCAGTATTCAATTTTCCATTTTCCTGGAGCATAATGGCAGCATATGATTGGGAATAACTCATCAGACAAAGGGAGGCTTTGCCATGCTGAACTCCACTGTAGTCACGTAGGCTGAGTCAATTCTATAATGCGTAATAAAGGTATTTGTCAATGTCAAAGTTCCCGCTTTGCAGATGTTTTCTAATGGTACATAACGCGAGGCTGCCCATGATGCCACCACAGCTGTGGAAGGAATTTCATGGAACAGATCGAACTCAAACTTCATATGCGCTTTGTAATGTTTTAACTTCAGGCAGAAACTGTTCTGATTAAAGCCTGTTGCCCCTTCCTTATGGCATGAGGGATGAGAAAACTGTTTTGAATATCCCAAAGGGTGATGTGACCTCTAAATACTTTCTCAACACTAGGGTCTATGCCCAAAGATAGCAGGATAGGTAGCACTATTTCTTGATTTATACGGAATGTTGAAGGCACTTTTAATAAAAAGTCCGCTACAGGTCTCAAAACTACCATGTTGGGAAAGAACACTAACAGAGGCTCTTGGTTAAGGACACTGCCAGAAAGGCAGTCTTCAACATCAGGTTCCATATAAATTTATTGCTGGGAGGATGAAAAGGGCTGGTTTCCTTATAGTGCTTTTAGAAATCTGATATCAACTCATCTGATATTGGTCAGACAAAGCCAAAACTTGTGCTAAGGGCCATCTCTAGCCCTGCCTGAGGAAATTCCAGGATGTGGGTTGGTTGTAGACATGTGCACCGGCAAAACATTTGTTTTGTTTTGATTCGGATTTGCGTTATTTCGTTTTTCAGGACTCGGGTCCGAAAGTCAATTCGTTTCGGAATTCGGATTCGGACGAAATTCGTTAGCGATAGTCTGTATGAACTTTCATTTCGTTTTCATTTTGTTCGTTGCAGCAAAGTGACATTTAAGAGAACATTTTTTTTTTCATTTCAAATGTCACTTTGCTGCAACAAAATTTCGTCCAACAAACGGAATTTCGTACAGACTACCGCTAATGAATTTCGGAATCCGAAATTCAGATTTGTTTGCATTCGTTATATCTGTAATATCCGAATTTTGATTTCGCACATGTCTAGTTGGATGAGCTACCCTGATGTCCCATGACCTTTCAGCTACAAGCACTACTGTCATATGGGACAATACGTGTTATTCGTGGATAACTTTCTGGCTTTTAACAATGTGCCAGTCAAACTTGGGAGCAACCTATTGATACTAAATGTTGAGTAAAAAGGTGTAGCATAGGGTGAATTTCCATGGATGGTGGAGAAAATAAACCCCCACCACTTAGTTTTACTGAAATTTGTGCATTTGTTATGGTGGTAAATCTTCATAGACTTTCTGATTCAAGGATCACTAGTTGCTGTGGACAAATGATCTGCTGAGGTAGTCCACTAATTGATTCTGGGTTGTAGAATAATAATAGATTGTATCTCTCTAATTAGAGTATGACTCCTCATGCCTCCCTGATATTGTTCATATGAAGCTGCCGCCTTGTTCTCTATTTAAAACAGAACATTTTTTTTATTGTGTATAAGGAGTCAGCAAGCAGAGTACTAGATAGACGGCCCAGTAACAGAATATTCAAGACTTATGGGTTTATTTTTAAACAATCTGCAGAGCCATTCATCCTACAAAACTCTGTGAATGTTTGTTTTGTGCAAATGGAGGGAAAAAAACAAATGTCTTAGTGCTCTTTCACACATACATTAGGAATTTACTGCACAATCAATGCTTATTAACGCTCCTATATCCTTAACAAGACATTAGCCAGGCATTTGCAAGGTGTTAGGGAGGCGTCAAAAATGCTTGGAAAATGCCCTGCCTCCCAAAAATGATAAATTTATAAATAAATGATAAAAAATTTAAAAGAAAATGTAAACAAACTAATTAAAAAAAACAATTCCAAAGCCACAAAATGATGCGACCAGGGCCAATTGTACAACCGAAGAAACCCTCCTGTGGCCCAAAAAGTTAATGGAAAACCAGTACAGCCGCCCCGTAACAGACAAGGGATCCTGGAAACTGCATAGAAAAGAAAAGAAAACACTGGGTGCCTGACCTGGTGAAATAATCCTTTAATTGATTAAAAGGGTTAAAAAACACACACTTAGTACTCACAAACGAAGCAAGAAAAATGAGCTCTGAAGAAGGGGAAGTTCCCTGAAAACGCGTTTAGCTAAGTGGTAGCGAGACTCTGCATCCAGCAGACCTCGTGGACTATTCATCCATTTGCACAACAGTTTACTTAGTGAGGACTACAAGTCCGATGTGACATTTTTCTTGCTTCGTTTGTGAGTACCCCAAAAAAACGGAAAAAAGAACATGGGGTCCCCCTTAAAATTCCTACCAGACCCTTGATCCGAGCACAGGCCTGGCAGGTCTACCAGGGTCGCAGCTGTAACCGGGCCCTGGCACTCCGGAGCATTGAACTATGGTTTGGTTTGTGGGGGGTGCTAATGAAAGACTTGCCCCCGGGCGCCTCGTGACTTTGCTACGCCTCTGATAGAATGCATCCAAAGATTATAGGGAAACCTGATATACAGAAATACAGTGAGGCAATATAGCTTAGACTACAGAAATTAGGTATCCAGCAAAGCAACAAAAGGGAAGGCAAATTTCATAGGTTCCACTTGTTGATACTTGTACAAATGTAGCATTATATTTGCCTCACAGTGTAAAAAATAAACATAACATCTTGGCTCTACTGTTGAGAAATAATCCCAGCAGCTTAAAATCTGCCATATATCTGTTTATTGAAAGAGTTTTTCCTGCATATGGTATGGCATAGAACACATCTCCATTTAATTTGTGTATCTAAACACACCTCTGTAAAGTAATCAAAAACATAATCAAAATATTTGAAACAAAATAGTTTGTCTTCCCTTATTTACAATGATCACTCAAATGAACTTTGACTTCCCCAGTTGGATATGATAAAGCAAATACTTTTTAATTAAATCATTATGACAGTAGACTTGTAGTGAAAAATTGCTTAAAAGACATGTGCATGTTGTCCATTACTTTGAAGAAACAATTCAGGTTTTGACATTTATCTTTAATTAACTAAAGAGCACTCATTGTGTGCTAAGAAATAAATGATAGCATATGATGTTTGAAAGAAGTTTCCTTTACAACACACATCTGTGGACGCTGTGTCAGACTTCATATATATCAGAGGGAAAAGCATATTAACATCAGTTGAGCTGGTAGAACACTTCTTTACTAGAACAGTCAGTGATGGTTTTACTGAATAATTATAAATTACTATTTATCTACTTATAACAAACACTGTGTGGTTTTGATATGTGGAACCTTTGCAAATAACATTCCTAACCATGTGAGTATTTTATTAAATCATGTTAAAAACGTGGTGAGACATAATGGCAAACCTTCATCCTACTTAATATACATGAGGAACTGAAAGGCATATTTTTACCCTTTTTAAGAGTTAATAAACCTCTTGCAAACAGAGCATACCTTACATGTAGTCTTGCCTCTCGGTTTGTTTTTCTCCCTTTTTTTCTTTTTAACTCTAGCAATCTTTAATATTTCAGTACCTGAAGTTTACTTCCATTTCTGTGGTGGCTCCTTTTACCAACTAGCTCTCTATGGAGTAAAGCAGCCTGTGCAATCTCTCACTTGGACTACTAAGCGGCATGCAGCCGCTATGTGTGCCTACACGCACAGATGGCACAGAGTTGCTAGAAATGCAGGGCCTTGGAGATTCACATGCTTGTGACTGACAGTATATCCCAGGGGTAGACAAACTTCAGCCCTCCAGTTGTTGTTCAACTACATGCCCCATAAGGCATTGCAAGAATCTGATAGCCACAGGCATGACTTCCAGAGGCAGATGCATGATATGATTTGTAGTTTCACAACAGCTGGAGGGTGGAAGATTGGCTACCTTATGCCCGGTCATAACACTAGGGAGGAGGAACAGCTTCTACCTGCCCTGCTGATTTCTACTTGTGCATGTGTATTTGAATATTACAAGCAATGCATCCTGGGACATGTAGACCTGGCATTGGACTAGGGACGTGCGGTCAGGGGAGGCAGGTGAAGTAAAGCCTCACCTAGAATAATGGAGGAAAAAGCTGTCAGCTTCATGTCTGACAGATGACAGCTTTTTCTCCATTCAGATCGGCATCTAACAGGTTGCACAGCAGGGAAATCCTACCCGCTGTGTAACCTGTTATGGAGCCTCAGCGGTGAGGAGCAAGTGAGGGACAGGGAGGTTCATCCCTGTCTCCTCCCTTCCTCCTTTACACTAGCTTGGGGACGGGTTGAGCGGGGTTTCGTCTGGCGGGGCGGGGCTTCGGTTGACTGGAGGGGAGCTTCGGTTGGCAGGGTGGGGCTTCGGCCGGCAGAGGCGGGGCTGGGGAATGCCTCACCCCAAGCAAGCGGTACCGCACGTCACTGCATTGGACACGGGACATATTGTGTGTGCACTGCCTTGATCAGAAGTGAAGGGGGAAGTGCAGGTCCAGAGGAGCAAACAGTTCTAGTTAACTGTAATAACTGTTTGCAAACAGTCTGTGTTGAAAAACAATGAAAAACTAATGAGTAATAACTATAGTGAGGACATTCAAATGCAGTGGTTATTTTATTTATATAGGGGGTTATTCACTAAAGGTGAAGAGTTTGGAGAAGGCAGGAGAAGTGAACAATCTAGGACAACATAGCTGAACAGTAAAGTGAGCTGAATTGGAGAATTGTTCCAAATCAGCTATGTTGTCCTAGATTGTTCACTTCTCCTGCTTTCTCCAAACTCTTCACCCTTTTGTGAATAACCCCCATAGTGTTTAATGCTACTTTTTAAGGAATGTATTTATAAAATGTTTACAGAGCCATTCCTTCTGCGAAACTGACATTTACATTTGTTCTGTGCTATAGGGCAAAATTGAAGGCTTTCTTGTGCAGAATGAATATGTTGGAAATACTGCATTATGGCCACTAGATGGAGCAGGGGAGCATAAGAATATAAAAGCATATTTCCTATCTAGAGGCCATAATCAGTATTTTCTGACAATTACATTTGTTCTGCACAAGAAAACAGAACAAATGTAAATGTGGGTTTTGCAGAACAAATACTTCTGAAAACATTTTATAAATACACCCCTAAGTATACTACAATTCAGTTAAACTTCAAATGAATGAATGGTTAAATTGTGCGTCAATTTAGGATTTCAACCAAAAGTTAATTTAAAAATAACACAGGTATGTACTTAACAGGGGCTGACTGGCAACTTTTAGCCCAGGGGGCAAGTACAACCCAGAGGCCCATGGTGCAGCAACTTGGCCCCCCTCCCGCTCTGCCTCTTCCCCGCCTTCTCTCCGCCCCTGTCTGCCACTTTTGCCATCCATGTAACAGTAGTGAATGGTCGGCTGATGTGAGGACTCCTAGTAAGTTCATGAAAGGGGTGACTGGCT
>NW_017306636.1:428356-433635 GCF_000935625.1 Nanorana parkeri
GGGCCCCCTGACGGCCGCGGGCAGCGGCCGTTTTTAAAGGCAGCACAGAGGCCCGGGGGGCAATTGCCACCCTGCCCCCCGGCCCAGTCTGCCCCTGGTACTTAACAAGAGATGGCCACCTTATATACATAATCCATTTAAAATGTATGCAAACATGCAAACAATGTTGTTTTCCTTTTTCCTGCTGACTCTGCCAGTAACACACCTATAGTCCTAGAACGGCAACATTTACTCAATGTACTGTATCAGAAGACAAACAATATAGGACTATAGAATCCTGACCCTCTTCTAATATCCATAACGTAAAGGGACGTGGTTGTCTAGTCCTTAGTAGTGATGAGCCGAACACCCCCGTGTTCGGTTCTAACTCGAACTTTCGAACATGGAAAAAGTTCTAACTCGAACTTAGAACTCAATGCAAGTCTATGGGGGTAGAACTCAGAAAATTAAAGGTCCCCATTTTGAAGCCTTATATGCAATTTGTTGGCCATAAAAAGTGTATGGGGATCCGGGTAGTGCCCTGAATGACAGGAATCAATGAAATTTAAAACAAAAAAAACCAAGAAAAATATTTTTTAAAGGAACAGTGATTTTTACATGATTTACAGGGTAAGAGTAAAAATGAAAAATTCCTTCAAATATTGTGCCTGGAGGGTCCACCGCGGTCGAACAGACCGCGGACATCCCATAATGTTCGGCGTTCGGCGAACGCTAGAACATGCAATGTTCGAGTCGAACCTATGTTCGACTCGAACGTTCAGCCCATCCTTAGTCCTTAGAGAACATTTGTAATTGATAGTCAACACAGGGAGCACAGGAAGCTATCAGCTCACAGATATATCAAACATTTTTATTGGTTTATTTAACAGGCCAAAAGGGACCAAATTAAAACTTCATTGTTAGAGTTTACATACACTTTAAACAAACCAGTAAACAGTCCGAGTTCAAGATGCTTTTATCCCACAAATAAAGCCTCAGGGCTCTTTGATAACTACTTACAGGGGGATTTTTCAAACAGCCATCAGAATAATGTAAATGCTTCTGTAAAATTACATATATAAAACACAATGTTATCAGTACAAGCTTATTTTTTGGCCAGAATGTTATTGTTTTGTATCTGCCAGACCATCTGGATGACCTTGGAAGAACCACACATACAATGTATATGCCACACTAACCCTGCCCTGTGGTGTTTACCATATGGTCAGTTGTTATTGCATTTTTCCAGCCACATTATATGGGCTTAATGTTGAACTAGCTCCCTCTATCACACACACCAACCACCTTTCCTAAACTGGCAATTCAATCCCTTTGTAACTAAGACATGTTGCTCATCATCTTATTTTCAGCATATGATTTCAATGTGCTAAAAATAAGGATACTGCCAACAATAAAGTATACCATGAATGGAATGACAAGGTCTGCTTAACTGACAAAACCCACCTCATGAATACAAAGTTGGAACAGATAAGGCTTTTCAGAAAAACAAAAAACGCTTACCCCCCACCCTGCCACTTCCGGGAGGTGTCGGCATCATTGTACCAAACTGCTACCTCCAGGGAAAGCTCATTGCAGGAGGGCATTCTTATGGAATTTCAAGTCCCCAGCTTTCTTAAGCAGTAAAGGAAAGTGACATCACTAGTGCACCCAGGAAGTGGGTGAAGAGAAGGGAACAAAAAAAGCATCACAACCTAGTGCAATGTGTTATGGAAGGGACCAAAATTGAGAAAGGAGACTGAGTTGCACTTGCAAAATATGTGGGTAGTGTGAGCTTGTTATGGCAATATTTCCAGGATCTCAAATGACATGCATTGGAATGGATACAATGTAACTTCTAGCAATTCACCAGGTTACCAGCGGGGGTCAAGATGACAGTGGCTGGTGGGGAGAATAAAAGCAACAACACAGACCAGCACACTGATCACACATGATCAACACACGATCAGACAATGTCATGTGTTTTAATACAAAGGTTAACACCATTATTAAAATATTAAAATGCACTTACAGCAGTATACCTGGGGAGAAGGGCATCTCTTAGTTCCAGGATTCAGGTGGCACAAAGTCAGATCCGCTAAGCACTTCCTCTGATGGTGGTGGGGTACAGCCAGAAAAAGTGTGAATCCAGTGTCTTTACAAAACTGTTAGTTTACTAGGGATGAACTTTGAAAGGGGGTACCCAGATGCAGAGGGGCCCCCTGCCCACAGACACAAGGCCAGGGTTGTGGGGAAGAGTCCGTTGTCCTTCCGGGGACACCCTGGAAAAGCACCCTTTCAATGTTGAGGGCATGTGGCCTGGTATGGTGCAGGGGGCGACGCTCGCTTTCCTGCTCTGCCAGACCGTTGCTCGGATTAAGGGTCTAGTATGGAATTTTAGGGGGGACCCCACATTTTCTTTTTTCTTTTTTTGGGGTCACCCTTAAAATTGCTACCAGACCTAGAGGTTCTGGTTTGAATTTGTAGAGGAATCCCATGCTTCTAATTTTTTTTAAATTCAATTTTTTTACAATTTGAAGGGATTCGGTCTGTTTCAGCGGACTGTTCTCCTTGCTTTGGCTGTGTGTTCGGGGAGGGGAAGCGCACGCTGGTTTTCTTTTTATTTCTCTTACAGTGACAGTAAGGTAGTGAACAGAATAACTGAGGTGAATGCTGAGCTGAGCATTCGGAAATTCACTCTCTGCTGTTCGGCCCCTATGAGAATAGGGCTAAACAGCAGGGAATGAGCTGCCGAACATTCGCCTCAGCTGATCCAAATGTTGCATCAGCTGAGGAAAACATGTTCTTGCCTTTGGTTCAGCAGAATGTGTTGAGGCTGTTCAGCTGAACCGAAGGGAGGTGAAGCAGAGAGAATGCAGCTGATGTACGACTAAGAATAGCCATGCATCAGCTTGACTGAATAGCCGACAAGGCTTCGGCTCCCTTCACTTCAGCTTGGTTATTAATTCGGCTACCTTTGGCAGCTTAGTGAATAACCCCCTTAGAAATGCTAGAAGAAAATCTATTTGTGTTATAGAATGCCACTGCTCAGCAACAACCATACTCCCATGAGATCTGTATACTCATAGACATTATTAGATTTTCTGTGAAAAAACAGCATTTTAATAAGTTTTTCTTTTAATACAGACAAGGCATTTAGTTGGCTCACAGAAAGTCACATGCTGAAGCTGATGTCCTGGTTCTTGCCAAAAAACATTGATGTGGTAACATTCGCAGTCACCTTTTTGACTTCATGAGCTACTGAGCCCAATAGACACAGTATATAGTACATGTATAACTAAATAAATAAATAAATTGTGTTACTGTATCTATTAATGTTTTACTGCATTGCTGTAACACATACCAAGTATCATGCATATCAGTATGAATTGAATACAGTGCTTACAATTACAGTATTGTATATAACCAATTTGAGGTCTATTTAGACAGACTGTAGCTCCGTGCAAAGCTTGCTTAGCTACATAAAGCCAATTTTTGTGTAAATGTTTGTAGTGATTTTTTTGCAAAATGCAAGTGGTGGAGCACATACAGTAAATCTCTGCTTTATAATTTTTTTCCTGTGTCACAGGTCTAAAAGGCACCACCTGTAACTGCATGGCATCTGAATGTAAATTTCAACATACCAAATGTCCTCTTCAAATAGCATGTGTCTTTTGATGTGCCATATTGTTACAGTTCTTCTCTGCTGTCTTTGGATTTAACAGAGTAGTTAACAGCCAAAATACACATCCATTTCCAGCATCATCTGAAAAAGCAATATTCAATTATTTGGCTGTTCAAGGCATGACAGTTGTAAGAAAAAAAAATCCAAGTTACGCACCAGCCATCCATTTCACATATGCCGACCAAAAAACTGCAGTTGATTGTCACAATATAGGGTAGTAATCAAATCATCTCTGAATTCAAGCTGGTACTGTCCTTCGTTCTGGAGGGTGGAAAATGTTGTTCCCCATGGTCCCTATGTGAGTTGTGAAGTAGCCACCGCTCCAAGCTGACTCCCGTGATAAACTACAATCTCAGGTTTAGTTTACTAATTTGTATTGAGATTGCAGTTCATCACAGAGCAAGCTTAGAGCAGTGTCTACTTTACAACACACACAGGGACCATGGGCAACACATGTAGGCACCCTCCTGAAGGAAGGTCAGGGTCAGCACGAATACAGAGATGATTTGAGGATCTAAAGCTCAGTGATACACAAATTAGCTACATTTTTTGTTAATAATTAAGGTACTTACATTTTTAAGATTTATCTACTGAGTTTAGTGTCATTTTAAGGTAAGATTGTATTCATTTGTATGGGCTGCCTAACGCACCAAAAAGCAAAAACAGTTTAGCAATGCAGTGGTCCACAGCATATGGTAGTGCCTTACAATACATTGCACATTGCAGCAAACGCAATATTCCAATGGAACCATTTAGGGGGTGCCATTCAGGATTAATGCATAACGTTCATTTCCACGTGTTATTACAAAGCAATATTGTAATTTTTGGCCATACAGTTCTTTGCTTTCTTCTGTACTGCAGTGTAAAGCAAGTACAGAAGCTACAGGAAACACGGTCCCCATTTCAAATGTTTAGCCAGCAATTCATAATTATTTGACAAGGGCACCGGTACAAATATATAACAATGAAGGATCAGTTAAAGCAGAACTAAACATGCAAGAAATACATTTGCAAGCAGGTAGATTACTTTGGTAGAGGAGACTTTATAGGTTTCTTCATCAGTGACTGCCCAATGGCCTTAGCAGGAACACTCAGACCAGACTCAGACAGCAAAAAGATAACAGCAATGGTATGGCAGCGGGAAGCTCAGATCTTGCATCGCTGGAAGGTGTGCAATCATGCTATGGCAAATCCTGCTGGCCACTTCCCCTTTGTCCCTCTGTTCTGCATTAACATCCTTATGGCAAATTTTGCATACCCAACTGTTTCTTATTGGGAACCAAATTCCTCTGTCCTTCTTCTTCAATTGTCCCTCTTTTTGGTCTGATGTACAGATATCTATGGACATGTACTATTTAACTACCAAAAGTGTTATTCCCGCACTAAAACCTTTATTTTGTCTCTTCTATCTTGTTTACTATTTTGAGAAGCCAGTATAAAAGAAAAGTAATGGTGAACAATTCTGGGTTTAACCAATCATTTTTGGCAAATTGCTAATGGTCCACATACCTGGGGGTGTGGCAAAAATGTGTCCATTGCCTATATAAACTATGCTGGAAGGTGTCCTTATTTCTCGTCTTAGAATGTTTGGAGGTATGCATTTGGTTTGCATGCTATT
>NW_017306636.1:434298-439091 GCF_000935625.1 Nanorana parkeri
TATATATGTGTGTGTGTGTGTGTGTACATACAGTATATGTAGTCATTATTTCTTTCTTTTGTGGATTATAGGATTATAAATATCCCCATTTTCATTTTACATAAATAAAAGCAATTCATACCAAATCACAATGTCTATATCACACCTTAATCAAATCGAAATAACCTAAAAATCTCATTTATTTTGAAGACAATAAGAGCATTTTAAATATAACTGTGTGGAACAATCACTTTTGAAGAATAAAATGATGGAGTAGCAAAACTTCAAAAATAAATTGGAAATGCAAACACAGCTTACATAAGTCAACAAGTCAATGTTAAAAACATGGTGGTGAGCAACCTTAATAAAACAAAACACAAAGATCCTGCCAAGACAGTGGCTTAGCCAACTGGAGGATTCAAAGCAAATTGAAATGGGGCCAATGCTAAAGGAATTTGAAAGAAAGCATTGAAGAAATGAAATTATTTTACAAGGCTCACACCTCTGTGATAAAAGCAGTGAAAAAATGAAACAAATGGTTTATCTTCCCATTTATAGTAAAAAACATCTTAGGAGCACACATATAAATGTAATATATATTAAGTACATATCTAAGTGTGTTTAGCAGATGTGAGGGGAAGGAGGCACGCTTAGCTCTTTGGTCCAGCAATGCACCATTTGAAATGTCCTGGAAAAACCATGCTTCAGAGAGAGATTTCTCCATTGACATCAGGGAAGTGTTTTTCCAGTTTATTTCAATTGTATAAGGAACCTGTTAGGATACAACTGTGGGAGGTAAAGATGATTAATTTGTGATGGTGCATGCTCTATGGTTGTCACCCTTATCATTTCACTGACCATTACTACCTTTGTAACTAGTATGTGTATACAAAGTGTCAGGACGTATTCTGGGTCAGTATCTCATAAAATACTAAAACAACCATAACAATAACAGCTGTAGAACTTGCATAATCAAAAAGTCAGAAATAGTAACTCCCATAGGGAGCAAAATGAGGGTTAGACGGGGTAAAAGAAGTAGCATAAATTTTACCTTCATCCACAGTAAGGAATTCTCTGACATGTGATCAAAGCACAGCATTCATGCACATGGCCTCCAGGATCTCTGTGTTGCTAATGAGTCTTCAACACTTTGAGCAAAGACTCAACTAGTGTCAGTGGTGTCAGTCTAACATCATTCTAAAAAAGTGAGGTTACACGAATCTCTAAATAGGTGGCCTGTTCTCAAAATAGTTACAACTTCTTCATCTGTTTGGCAATAAACTAAAAGGACTCCCTAAACTTCCAACATGTGTGGGGATACTGTATGAGTATAGTGTAATATGTGACTTATGTATATTCGTGTGTCTTAATTGGGTGTTATGTGGCCTTTGGTGCCAAAATGTATCTTCTCCATGGCTTGGTCAAGGACAGAAGTAAGATGCCTTGTTACTGCAATGTGATGTTGTGGCTTTCATGAGGATTATATCATCCCTTTGCCACTTAAGCTAGCAAGGCTGGGTGGGGAAGAGGGTGAGGACTCTGCTATGCAGCGATGTTTCAGGTAAGGTGACATGGTTAGCAGTCTCAGCAGCCTTCCAAGACAAGAGAGAGGTGACACTTGTAGTTGCTTTAAAGTGCAGTTGAACTTTTAGGCTGCATTCACACTTGAGCTTGAGCATTTGAAGATGATTTTGGAGTGTTTTAATTTGTGCTCTTTTTTCAGGCAAATTCAGGCTTGAGCATTTTTGTTTTAGCAAATATAAAGCTAGGTCCTAGAAGACCTAGGACCTTCTAGGAAGGCGTTCTCAGCCGTTTTTCAGGTGCATCCACTGAAGTCTTTGGGACCAAAAACACCCCATGTTAACATACCCTTTATGTAGTCAATGATACGTCTTTGCAAGAACCCACCAAAATGAGAGATGAGTCAGAGTACAAGAAAAGAAAGAGGGATGGAAGCTAAGGAAAGAAGCTAAGACGCTATAGGGAAAAATGTGCAGTACAGTCATGTAAGAGAAGAGAAGGGGAGAAGGAGAGAGGAGTCGGCTGCCAGATCCAGTAACCATGAGTATTACTTGTCAGCAATCATGGGCTCAGGAAGTTAAATAGCCAGCAATTAACAAAACCGATCAGTGGTGCAAAAGTGCAACCAAATTCTCCTGAATGCATAAAATCGATCCTGTCGCTGATATAAGTCTGCGTTTAGTTCCTCCATACAACAAACCAATTGTAATTCATCGACCCACTCACGGAGAGATGGGGGTACTCGACTACCAATTTCTTGGAATGACAGTCCTGACTGATACTAGGAAAATTCTCTTTTTTTGGCTGAGGAAATGGATCCAGGTAATATGGAAAAAAGGGCTAATTGTGGGGATCGGGCAACAGTGGTGGAAAAAAGGAGGTCATAGGTATCAAAAATGGTGTTCCAAAAAGGAATAAGAATAGGGCATGGCTACCAAATTTGTAACATCCTGCTAATATGAGTAGAGCAATGCCAACACAATTCAGATACTGAGGGATAGATAGAGTGGAGTCTAATAGGGCAATAATACCACTGTGATAAAATGTTGTTATTTAATTTCTATGCTCTACTAGCAATTGAGATGGTGTGGGATAAGGCAAAAGCTTTAGTAATGTCTGTCTCTGAGAAGGCACAACCAATCTCTTTTTCCCATTCCTTAAAGGGTAATTCCAGAGGAAACACAAGACAATAGTAAATTGTATAGCTCAAAGATCTCACACTGTGGTGCAGCAGTAGACACACAGAGCTTCTCAAAAGGATAAAGGTCCCTTGCTAGACTTCCCTTCTGGGTAAGGGTATTAAGAAAATTGCGAAGTTGGAAGTACACCAAACAAAGGCCAGTCCTCAAGGTCCCCGATTTCAAGGCCTGACAGATCTGTGACAGTGACCATGATTGCCATATGAGAAATTGGGTAGTATGCAAACCTGGGGGGAACTCAAGGTTGTCCAAGACAGATGTGAGCAATCAAAAATAAGAGGATATGGAATATAACTAACAAATTAATCCCAGGCCCTAAACAATGGGGGCAGAAATAGTGGGACTGAACTCTGGAGAGGGCAGAAAAAAGTATGCAACCAAGGAAGGGAAAGAGGAGAAATGGGTGAAATGTTATTCTCAAGTTGCATGCACAGGGATGGAAAACAGTGTCCAAGAGTTTAATCAACAAGGAGGCTTTGTCATATAATTTCAGATCCGGTACCCCTACGCCTCCATGTTGTTTTCACCTATTTAATATGGAATAGCGTAATCTCACTGGTTTGGAGATCTATATATATAGAGAGAGATATACTGTATACCTATATATATCTATATATCTATAAATATGGATATATATATAGATATATATAGGGAGGAGTGCAATGTACGAAAGAAAGATTTAGGTACTTCAATAGGAACAGTTTTGGAAAACATATAAAAGCCACGGTAAAACCTCTATTTATAAAGAGACTTATTCACAATTGGCTCTTACACAGCAGGGAGCCTTTCCCGGCTGTGTAACCTGCGAGAAGCTGATCTGAATGGAAAAAAAGCTGTCAGCTGCAGACTTGATGCTGACAGCTTTTTCCTCCATAATACTAGGTGAGGCTCTGCCTCACCTGCCTCCCCTGACCGCAGGTCCCTGGGCTGTGGCATTATAAGCATGTCATGTCATTATGCCTATCACTATATAAACTGTAAGAGCCAATATGCTTTTCAGCACTGTCCTTTCACTGCACTTTCTGTTTTCTCACCTCTAACTGAAAAAGAACAAGTTGGTTGATAGTAGGCAGTGCAACAACAGATATAACCTAGAAGATAATGAGAACAGATCCATTGGTACAATCTACAAATGTTAAAATAAAATAACTGCATGTATATTATGTATACCTCTGTCATTTACAGTATTTACTGTATATTCCACATCTACTCTTTATACCAATAAGAGAAACAGCCTGAGTTAATTAATCTGATCAGGGAACAAATCCACAGAACTGCCGGACACTATTAGATCTATATTAACCAGCCCTTCGGATGGCTGCTGATCATTTGCTTAAATTTAGAAACGTGGAAGGTGTCTTAATGTCCTCATCTGAAAATCGGTAGGCTTGTGGAAAAAAAATCTTTCAATAATTACCTCAGCTGGATCAAGTGTCAGAGCTAAAACAATGTTTTTGACATTGTTCCTATTATTCCCCATGTTTCAAACTCATTGGAAGCTTTTTTCTGGTGTTTGATGGCAATGTCCTTACATGTACAATATTGCTGAGCATTACAGATTAGTAGGCAATGTAGGGAAATAATATTAATCCTAAAGGGTGTATTTTTGTGACAGGACCCTGATTTTAAAATATTGAAAGGGATTAAAAGGGTGGTAGTTTAAAAAGGCTCCTACTTGAGATATAAAGTGGGCAAAACTGCCCTCCATTTTTTAATATATGGGATGTATACAAAATTATACTTTTAAAGCATTACCAATATTAACAACATTAACAACACTAACAAAAAAACAACTTTCTCACCTATGTATTTAATACATTAGGGGCATATTTACAAATACATGAATGAGGAATTCACCAAATATTCACTGAAGGTGAACCCTACTGGAGCATGTCCTATTCACTGCTTTATGAATGAGCCACTGTATTTAATTTAGCATACTATTCTGTATTATTAAAAAATGTGTCTGGGTTCAGTTTGCAGGGAATTTGTCAAACCCATAGTGTGGTCTGAACCCAACTGAAGTCTATGAGGGGTGAATGGGGAGCTGGGCACTGCCACGAGGGGCATGTACCAATGCAAACCCCCCCCCCC
>NW_017306636.1:439174-451811 GCF_000935625.1 Nanorana parkeri
AAAAAAAAAATGCACAGTGGAAGTGGGACCTTCTTTTAATGCAACACCGAGGATGACATGGGAAAAATACCAATCCTTTCAATTACATGCTTGGAAGATGCTTATAGCTGTCTGCAGTTTTATGTGAATTCTTACAGACAGCATCAGCAACAACATATTCTGACATCACATATTTTGAATGTGCAATTGATTGATTTGCTTTTACATTTGCTTGAAAATGCAGCAGCACTCCTATGTTATTGATTACAACTTGAACAAGTTTTTAGGTAGTGATTTTTTATCAGTTTAGACACTGGCCTCACAGAGGTCATGGCTACAAGGAGTTATCTTGGTGATACCTGCATATAGTTCTCTGGTATACAACAGCTTTTACATTTGCCCTCAACTGCTCCCTGGGCTTTTCTGACAATGAGAATGGTCTTGATACCATTAAGGAAAAGAAAGACATTTCAAAGGAGTTGAAAGTCTCACTTAAGAATCCAACGAATGAGAACAGGAAATAATACTTAAACTATACACCACAGTTATAAAGTGCATCAAAGTAGATATTTATCTTCTTGAAGCCATTCAATCAAGGTATTTATCCAGTGTTTAATTAATAAAGAATAATGTACATTGGACCAAGAAAAATGCAAATGTGGACGACAATAAAAAGATTGAAAGAAAAGCTGAAGTTGAAATACAATAAAGCTGTCCATAGTCCATTGCCTTGCAGCAAAAAAAATGACACTCGACTGGCAGAGGTGATGACAATGGCTACAAGGAATATCAGCTTGTAGGATTAGAGTAGAAAGAGAAATGTCTCTAATGGGTTAAAAAGTCAATTTCTGAAACATTCAGAGGATCAGATTTTCACTCAAATCCCTTCTGTGGTATCTCCATGTAAGCGAGGATATAAGTTTTTAAAATAGCTAAGGTGCCGAGTGTAAGCAAACACAACAGATCTTCACCATAGCACCCCAAGGAGTAATGGATTTTCAAGGTGGGTGTGCCAGGTTACAGAATCAAATACAAGAATACACGGAACACACATAGAGATTCAAATATCAATATTGCATTGATATATTTATTCAGTGAGGGACGTCACATAGTGTCATAATGTGCTAACGTTTTGGGTCCACACAGGGATCCTTCATCAGAGGGACACAGTGAATGAATCTCCATGTGTGTGCCGGTGAAATCCTTGTATTTACTGCTAGTGTTTGCACAGTGCCATCCGTGCGGTCACCTCGAACAACACAGATACCTTTTTTGAACTGTAAGTATGTAGGAGTGCAAATGGAAATTGGAACCTACTAAGGTTACAGCCTCAGACACACGGGTGCAGTTGCCAGCTTAGTAGGACTAGAACCAGAACATGGTACACAGCAAACAGGCAATATCAGATAGAAGGACAGGCAAAAGGTCAGGGCAGGTGGAAAACAAACGCAGTCAGAGAAAAACTACTTGTATTTGTCTTAATATAAACCTCTTTTTGTCCCCTGCAAAAAAGAATTCAAACTGGGAAAGGAAGTGGTAGCACTAGGAACCAAGCAAAGTTGCTGCATTGACATATGCAAGGAACATGCTGACAGGGGGAGAGAGGAAAGGGATAATTTACCACTGTCTTTCTGCTTCTTTACAGTAAAATGACAAGGCAGGAGTAGGGAGGTGACCATACTGTACTTCTCAACTGCAGTAGGGAGATATATCAGGTAACTCTGGCTTTGCTGTGGGTCTGTCAGAAATATTTAAATATCAGGAACGGATGGATATAAATACAAATCATTTGGAAGGACAAATCAACCCCCATACTATATATGACTTTTTCACTGAAGTTCAGCTTTAAGTGTTCCTTTACATTCTGCAGAATTAAATTGTTGCATCTAGCAAGCGAATCCATTTCCATGAGATTCAACAACAGTCTCAGTGGAAAAAGTGCTGCTTTTTTGATAGAAAAATATGTAATAAGCACACCAGTCATATAAACTTGTATCTTCATGGCTGGAGGGTTGTAAGCATTGTGCACTTTGCCACACTTAGCTTCTACACATTTTTGAATTCATAGTCTGAAGAATGCACATGAAATACAGCCTATTCTTTCTCAGCTCCCCCTTGGTGGAATGTCAAGATTATGGGTAGCTGGAATGGCGTATTTTGTTTTACGTTTGCACAATAAAACATGGAGTGTGACAAAAGTGATTGATTCTGTCTGAGGGGGGGTCATTGTATTCTTGTGCCGAGGGCAACGTACTGTAAGCTCTTGACATGGTTTTGACTATAGTCTGAGAATGAGCAGCAGTCAGCAGATGTATAAAGTGATTGGCTGAATAAACTCTGTGCCTACATGCTCCACAGAAGTTAATCTGGACCTGGTTAAAATAAATTCAGAAATGTTAGTAATTTCTGGCCAACTATTTTAAGGATGATGTGTGGCTTTAGAGCAAGAAATAGTAATGATTACGTCAGTTCAGTAAAAGGAAACCCAAGATTCATATGCTCTCAGTTTTTCCCAGACTTGCAGAGGACCTTTGGAATGAATCCGAATAAAACACAGAATGAGGTCATATTATATTCCAAGTCCAATAGTTTTTTTTTTTTCTTACATTGTAAGTGTAGCCACTACATTACCTGTTACATGTATCTGTTATTTTAGATACAGTACGCGTCAGCTTTTCATTGGTTTTAACACAATGCAGAATATCTTTTGGAACCACTTAATATAACGCATGGTTGTTCTTCAGTATAATCACTTTCAATTTTGAAACCCATTAGTCTGTGTATGTTTTCTGCAGTCATGTAAATTAATATGTTTATGATCTGAAACCTACCTAAACTTCTTTTTTATGTATACTGTTATACTATGAAGAAGTTAAGTTAACCTGTGTTTATTACAGAAAAAAAATAGTAGTGGCAGACATATGCATATGCTTATTACTATGATTGGTGACTGTACTCAGTTGCAAATCCCACCATCTCTGGGCTTTTCTTGGTAGTCAAAGATATCAGAAAGTGATTTGTTATGAGTGTAGATGCAAAGCAAAGCAATACAAGATCCTATTCTGATACACTCGAATAAAATGCTCTGTGAATTAGCATGTCATTAAAATATTGTTTTATAGTGTTTTAAGGGATTTTAGTTAGCACAGAGCTACTGGCTTAAAATAGAGAGTGGGTAGGAGAGCACCTGTATGCTAGACTGGGATAGTGCAGGCCACTGATTTTGTATGCAGGCCCAGTGAGCCAAGGGGTCATCAGTTATGGATGGAGTTTTCTGACTTTCCTGTCCAGCTACTACAAAATACTACAAATATATATCACAAATCATACATTAAAACAGGGATGCACAAATCCTAGGATGCTCCTTAAAAATGACAGCTGCCTCCTATCTTTTGAGATTTTCTCTAGTCTGGAAAAGTATCTGTACTTGTACCAAGTACGGTACTTGGTATCTAAACACCCCTACATTTAGGGTTTGCATCTACTTTACAAATTGTCACTTAAAATTTTAAACTAATTTATTTAATAAGGCTGATTGTAGGAGGCATAATGAGACCATATCATATTAATGTGTTTGTTGTTTCTGGCACAGAGTACCTGTAATGTTTTACAATATGAAATCCTAGTAAATCCCAGGGTTCCCTGGGAGCAGAATATTGCAAAACAGATTGAATGTTATGTGTTTTATGGAGCGATATATATATTTATTGTTATGAGCATTTTGGATGACAAGTAATTTATATTTACAGCTCCACAATATTTATCTAGCTGTAAAAGTTGTGTGTTTACTAATCATATTACAGCAGTGTAAAATGCAGCATAAATAGTCACACTTTCCACTCTTATTCCCAAGTAAATATTTAGTCTCTAAAAACCTTTTTTTTTTATTCTGTTCTAATTATGTAGACTTTTTTGGCTTACTTAATACTTGCAACACAACCCTACAAGCCATGGATCAGTTCTCTCATTTTACCAAATAACAAATGCACTGAATCAATGCAAATGTAATGTAATGTCTTCATTTCCAACCACTGAAACTAAAAATTGGTGTTTTTCAGCATGACATAACTTTTTTTTAAATAACAGAAAACTCTGGATTACTTAATCAGGTGAGCACGGCCTAACAAAGACACAGATGGTTTAAAGTGATCCTAAAGGAGTAAATCAATAAAATAAATGTACTGGGATTAAAAATTCCACAGTTTCATAAGTGTTTGTATTGTGAACCCAAAGGGCAGGTATAAAGTATATACAATAGAAATAGATATAAAATATATATAATATAATATGATATAATATATAAATATAAAATATACACATATATTAATTTAAAAGCATATCTAAAACTAATAGCAAAAATGTATTATCCTACAGGTAACACACTTTCTGTCCTAGGGTAACATTGCTCACTCACTGTACTACATCTATGAAAGAGCAACATTATCACCCGAGGACAGGACTACAGACATACATAGCAACTCCCACTCTCCTCTTCTCTATAACATAGAGGGGAGGGTTTTGTAGAGCTCGTAGACAGCTGGTAACTATGTAACGGATTAGTGCTTAGCAAGCAGAAAGCACAGGCAGTTATCTGCTGACAAGAGTTCTGGCAGGGTCAGCAGGTATTCTTTTCACACTCACTGAACAGATAAAACACATTGCTTTCAATTGTATATTTAACAGATCAAAGGGAGCAAATAGGAGAGGTGTATTGTTAGGCTTTAAATATACTTTTAGGAGAAAACCTATGCTGAGATAAATGTTAGCTGCCACTACTGATGTCTCCTAAAAATGCTAGTTTCCTGGCTGTCATGTTGATTTAAAAAAAAAAAGGGATGATTTACTAAAGCCAAATAGGATGTTCCCTTTGCAAGGTAATTTGATTTGTAATGGAAGTTTACTGCTAGCTTTGTAAATATTGTGACATTTCATTTTGCGAAGAATAACCAAGCACATGCAAGGAAAAAAACCCCAGTATTTTTACTTGTACATGATTGCGTGATGAAAGTCAGCAGATCTTTTCTTCATTCACTAAGCTAAAGGGAAACTTCCCCTCCAAAGTACAAATTCCCAGCCTATTTGCCTTTAGTATATCAACCCCTAGGTGTGTTCAATTCTTTCTGCGTTACTGACACAGTTTAAGTATGCCACTCAGTCAGAGTATTGTATGGCCCTTACACATCTCCCCACCCAGCTCTTAGTAACCTGGGATGCTCTGGCCGTCATCCTGCCCAGCTCCTGGCGACCAGTGATGTCACTGGTTTCCAGGAGCTGGGCAGGATGCTGACCAAAGCATCCCTTGTTTCTAAGAGCCAGTCGGGGAGATGTGTAAGGGTGGGGAGATATGTGCCATACCCTGGCCACTGCACTTAGTAAAAGCCTAACTTATAGATACCATTGGATCACCAAGACAGGCAGGCATTTTCGGAAGGAAAGGTTAATAATAGCAAACTACATATTTCCTTCAGTACATGTTTACATTAAAGTAATACAAAATGCATAAATCAGGAAAAGGGTACAATAATATTCCAATATTTGGATCTCTCATTTGACACAATTACTTTAAATATCAGAAAGCAGAAGCCTTATCAAATAACTTTAACACTGCCTAGAGATACACTAGGCAGTCAAACACTCAAAACTCTGTATAAAAACATAAGATTTGTAATAGAAACCAAACATTCGCCAACAATTACTCTGTAAGTGCTAGAGATAAGGGGCTGACCTGTGACTGGGAAAGTGAGATTGCACACGTGTCAATTAAATCAATAACTTTGCATAACACTAGCCTGTAAGGGAAGGTGGTACAAATGAAGTAATTACTTAATAAATACCATGTGAAAGCACATCTGGAGTTTGCCGTAAAGCATGATAGTGCCCTAGCTGTGATGTGGAAAATATTTGGTGGGCAGATGAGATGAAGATAGAGCTTTCTGGCCACAGATCAAAGCAAGGTGTGGCACAAATCTAACACTGGTCATACCACAGAACATTTCATAACACTATTGATGTACTTGTGTTTTTAGGATTGTAAAATTATTTAGAACTATACTGGTTGTATGACACAGAACACTTGACATTTTTACACAATTCATAATGGCCCTGACAACATAAAATATTTTCTGCTACATCAAAGACTATAGTCAACAATTCCATTATCAGAAAGGTGTTATTAATAGAATACTGAACAACATAAGATAGTAAAACCACATGCTGTGTGCTATTTCTCACCTAACGTGCCTTGATAATTAGAGACAAGTGAGTCATAGAAAATTATCTCCATCAACAATATGCAAAATTCTGATCCAAAACATATACTGCCTGCCAACGCCACTCCTTGAATCAGAAAGATGGCAACCCTAGTTATTATTATTATTAATATTATTATTATACAGGATTTTTATAGCGCCAACAGTTTGTACAGCTTTTTACAATGTAAAGGAAGACATTACAGTTACAATACAATTCAAGACAAGATGGTTAGGAGGGCCCTGCCCGTGAGAGCTTACAATGTGAAAGGGAGGGGCATGTGATTCAAAAGGTGGTAGCTGTGTGGAGATGAGTTGTTTGAGAAAGTAAAAAGTCCAATCGTTGGGTAGAGGCGAGATAGGGTTCCCTGAAGACATGAGTTTTCAACCATGGTCTAAAGGCAGATGGAGTAGGAGATAGCCTGGCAGGTTGGGGAAGGGTGTTCTGGAGGATGGGAGAGACTCTGGAGAAGTCCTGGAGGTGAGCATGTAAGGAGTTGAAGAGGTACCAAGAGAACAGGAGGTTTTTTTGAAATAAGGAGGCAGAATTGCGGATCACTTTGTAAGTGGTTGTTAATGTTTTGAATTGTATTCTTTGGGTAGTTATTGTGATTTGTTTAAGTAGTTTTAATAGTAGCGGTTTTAGCTAAGGCTCTCTTTTGTTTTCCATACATTCTACACCCTCCCTGTGTTGAAAATTATTAAATCTGAAGATGATAAAAAAGAGAAGAAAGGTATCTTTGCTAATGGTGAGGCAGGATAATATGGTGAAGGTGGCTACAGCTGGTGGTGGTAGTGCTGTGGGAGGTGGTGAATAAGCAGCTACTGGTGGTTCACCTGCAGTGTACAGGTATTGTTTCCAATGGGGCAGTAAGGGTTTTAAGATAACTTTTATCCCATGTATTATATACAAGTGATTAGTGTTTGGAAGCTTTGAAGCATGTGCATGTGTTGAATAAATGCTTGGTGCACAACTTTTTTACTAGGTGCTTGTGGTATCGCCAGCCCTTTGGAGTGAGCACACTTGTTCTGTAATGTTAAAGAAGTTTAATTGCCCGGATTAGCAACAAAACATCTTGAACATTACAGAACAAGTCCAGATGAATGTGACTAACTACTACCAGCTATAACATGACCTGGATAAATGAGATTCTTCACAGACGACACACTTTAAAATAAAAGAGAAAAGGTCAGACTATAACAGACAGATCCTTTCAGAATCTCTCAGTCAATAATATATTTTATTTAATAAATTAAAAAAACGCAAAAAGCTGTGCAGTCAAATGCAAAAGACTTGCCTCTAACAATAGTGTGGCATTTTAGCAGACTGAAAATGGTAAAAGAGTGTGAGCTTTACAGCCATGTAGCTAAAAATCAATGCCCAGTAGGTTAAATCTGAGATTCTGAAGTAGAATTCCATGTGCAGTTTTGAAGAGAAAAAAAAGGACAATGACAAACAAATGGTACATCTGTGTTTAATAGTCTGAGATGCCCAAAGCAAAATCCAACACATACTTTGGCTTGTGCAGACCAGTTCACTACAGTCTGTTGATTATCATTTCACAGTCTAAGCATTTTCAAATGGATTGTGAAATTATAGCACGTTTGTAAGCATGGTGTAGCTACAAACACTCCTGGGCAGACCAATCTCAAAGCAAAAATTATTCTTTATTCAGATATGGTGGCTACAATTTTAAGTATATTGACGTGTTTTATATTGCTCAAGTAATAGGCATGATACATACCTGTAAATGTTGGACTTTTGGTCTTCACCTCACAGTAAGACCTTGTACATATGAGCTTTAGTGTGTTTAAGAGCAATGTGTACAACAAACTTTTATAAAGCTTTGTTTATAGTGTATTTCCACCATTGCAGTCAAATTATGAGTTATATGTTTTTAAAAATATTTCTTAAAGGAGAATTATGGAGGTGAGTGAAAAACACTCATCCCCATAATTCAAGCAGACCTGTGACAAAGAAGCTCTATTGATCGTGAAGTGAGCGAAAACACACCGCCATCTCTGACTTACCGATCCCCTCCCTGCAGAGAGAAGTGACTGTCAGTCACTGCTCCCCACAGGGATTCCCCCCTCCCCTCTCTAGCGCTGCCTCTGGAGAGGCTAAGCCAGCTGTCAATCAGCCAGTGGGGTAGATCTTGACAGCACTGTCAGGATCCATCTCGGCTGCGGTGCTCTCAGCATTTAGTGGGCAATAACCCTCTATATATGGAGTTTTGGGTCACCAGAGGGCACATTATGGGCAAAAAAGGTTGCCCCATAGTTCTCCTTTAACTTTATGGTTGTTTCTTTTGAGTTAGATTATAAATGTGACTGCAAGATATTCTAAGCATTTTCAGGTGGACAAACTGGGGACAGAGTGATTTTCCCCCATCAACATACAGTACCTTGATATCCTTAATCCTTTGCTAAGGCAGACAGTTTTGAAATCTGGCTTACAACTGATAATCAGATCTGCCAGCACAGAACCGACAAGGTTAAATACTCCCCTGCCCCCTCCTTAACTTAGGGGGAAATGTAGGTAGTATTTGTACACAAGTTAAAATGCATTTAAAACAGGTAAGCAGCAGTTTTTAAATATTTTTTAAGATATGCTTTGTCAATAGAAATATGTAACAAATATGAAGCAGTTGCCATCCCAATTTGGCTACAATAATGGAAATACGCTTTAAGCTTTTAACGAGCTTCCACCAACTTTTTGGTAGGTTTTAAGGCAACCTTCTTCTCCAGTTTAGGGAAGTTAAAAACAGATGATAATGGGTTTGCTGGCTGTCACTTAAAACAAGCTGCTAAGAGGGTTCAATAGGCTTTTAACAACAAGTCTCTGAACAGCTTGATTGAAGTTCCAGCCAGCATTCTCACTATTATCTGTGTTTAACCTGCTCAAACTGGACTTTGCAAATGCTTTGCATGGAAAACAAAAAAGTAACAACTGCATGTGCTTCATCAGGAAGGTTGGAGGTGATCTAAAATATTGTACCAAAGACAAATCCATATGTAATAAACTCAATAACAAACATAATTATGATAACATCAACCAATTACAAATAGAGACAATAAAGACATACTTCATGTTAACAGAAATAAACAGATCCCTATTCTCAAGGGCTATTTCACGATCACCAAACAGGTGAGAAAAGGAAGGAGGCATCTGGGGATAACAAAAGTGAAGGGTTTAAAAATGAATCACAAATTCATAAAGACATATGCAATATACATAGGGAGGGATTTATCAAAACTAAAGGTGACCAAATTTGGAGCAGTTGCCTATGGCAACCAATCAGCTACTCTCTTCAGTTTGTTCCATTAATCTTTGAAAATGAAAGGTGGATGCTGATTGGTTGCCATGCACAGCTCCTCCAGATTTTGTCTGCTCCAGTTTTGATAATTTCCCCTCATAGTATTTAAACTTGTAAACCATGTCAAATACAGAAAGCGATACTTTATTCTGTTGGAAATACCCTAACGTCATATTGCTCTCATCTGAAAAGGAAAGATATTTATGTGACAATGGTACTATGGGAAGTGGGTATATGCTGTCACTTTAAAACTCCTTTAAATGCCAGGTTTAACCACTTGCTGTCCGGAGCATTTTCTTACTATTTGTGCACACATGATACAATATACATTTTTGGCTAGAAAACAGCTTCAAACCCCCAAACAATGATATATGTTCTGAAAGCAGAGGTCCTGTAGAATAAAAAAATGCTGGTTGCAATTTTTTTATGTTGCACGGTATTTGCGCAAATGTTTATCAAACCAGTATTTTTAGGATAAAATATACTAAATTAAAATTTAGTGCACAGAAACAGAATATAATACCCAATTTTTGGGTAAAATATGAAAGATGGGGTAAATACATACCAAACATATCAAGCATTAAAATTGTGTTCGTCCGTGAAGCCGCTAACAAACTTCAATAACCAAAATTTCCAATAAGGAACACTTGAAACGCTTTTACCACTCACCATTTTAGTGCTAACAATGATTAATGGCTCTAGAATCATTGCTCTCACTCTGGCGTTTGTGGCGATATGTAACTTGTGTAGCACATTTATCGTTTTCCCACTAGGCGCACCGACGCGACTGGAAGCTGCTGAATCCCTCTCCGATCATTGTGGAGAGACCCGCATGGGGATAGCAGAGCCCGGGGAAGCAGATGGCAACCCCGGCTGCATAGATGCATCACTGGCTGTTAAAAACGACGCCAACTGTTAAAAACGAGACAACTGCAGCAGCCGTGTTCTTGTTTTAACCACTTCTACGGGCCGCCGTATATATACGTATTGTGGCCCGGAAGTGGTTAAAGTATTTATTCAACATAACATTATGTGGTTGACCTAAACTATATCGGTTTTGCAAATGCAAGAGAATGAACACACACACCAAAATGTGTATAATAGACCATTCTGCTTTATTGACCATGGGTAAATGTTTTATAGAGTGTATTGGGAATCGGTCACAGTATAACACAACAGAAGTGAGTCCTTAGTCAGATTAGAATGCAATAGGAGGAAAGTCAGTTAAGTGTTGGAATGCTGTTTCCATCACAACCACACACATTCCCACTTGGTATTCTGTTCTATCCCTTTAAAAAAAACTGTTAATTTAGCTTGTGTCAGTTTCATATACATGACAAGAAAACAAGTTATATAACCAATGTAAAATGAAGATTATATATAAAATGGCTGCACTCCAGTGAAGACAAAAGCTAATTTCCCACTCACAGGCAACTGACATTGTCAGAAGCAAAAGTCAGCTGTTGAAACCTCCTTGTTTCTCTTATGGCAAGATTCCTTCATCCATTGGGTGGAATAAAAAATCAACTAATCTTTAGGCTTTGTTTATTTTTGTCACTGCCAGCATCCAACTGCTTAAATGTCTTTTCAGTCAAATGTAAAAGTGTAAGGCCTGCTCTTAATCAAAGTGGATTCCCAGTTCCAAGAAAATCAGCTATTTGGTTTTGTCCACCTGATGTAGTAACAGGGAGCCAACTTTCCCACCACCAGTCTTTGAAGTAACGTAATTGGAAAACTTTTTTTTTGTTGTTGAGGAAGTTAGCAGTACAGTCTGTTTAGGCCTTTTCTGCATATTGGGCTTTGTTGCTTATTTCAAGGGGTCTTGTAGGGTAAAAGATCATCCCATCACTCAGATGCGTGTATATAGCCCTACAAGGATGTTATTTCCAAATCTGCTCAGAACCTGCAAATCTTAAAACCTCAAATGTTCTTTAAGAGAATATTAGCTGATTTTTGAAAGCTGTAATAAATGTAGAAAGTGCAGTTTTGTGTACACATGAAAGGATGATGTCCTCATGCTACCCACACTAGCAAACTGGATTTAAAGCAGCTGCAGAATTACTGTATGCTAAGACATGCCAGTATTTATTGGGTTCATTTTTGTCTTTATTATCCAACCTAAAATTAACAGCATTTCCTCTTCATATGGCACATAAATATTTCTGAACAAAGCCACATATAGTTCACCTTTCATGTTTGTATTTTTGGCTCTATGTATATTCTAGCAAAAGTGTGTGTTCATTTAATGGTGGTAACCGAGAGACCGTAATATACACCAATAGAATATGTTCGGCATTGTAATTCCACAGTGAAATTTGTGATGCAATAAGTAATATTTTGGCAGTAAATGTGTGTAGTATGAGGGAACAGTATATGTCCATTAGCACAGGTTATGAGGCGTGTGGTTTTTAATACTTGAGTAACGTGTGTATTCCGTGTGTGTATTGAAAATGTTTTATAGAAATCACCTGAAACTAAACTTTGAGCAAGAGTAGCTTCCCCATGATTAGTAGAGACAATGAAGCCATCCGTGACAGCAAGATTTTAAAGCTAGGAGGGTGCAGAGCTGTGCATAAGATAGACTGCATAGATTAACGTTCCCTCTGCACAATGCATTACGTAGTGGTAAATTAAAGCTCAACTTGAGAATCTAACTCTTACTTCCCTATCAGATGCACTGCCAACCAAATTAGCATTTAAGACCACTGCTGTAACCCCACACCAGCACATAGTGTGTGCATCTTTTTTTGTAGGTAAATTGATCAAGGCAACATTATATATAAGAACAGAGAAAAAACACTAAAGGGTTATAATTTGGGATGGCTCCAGGGAGTTAGATGTAGTTGGTAATTGCCAACCTGTTTAGAATTGAAAGATTAAAATGTAACTACTTCATGAATAAAGACTGGCAGATAAAAATTTTGTATATGAAAAACACAGCAGTAGAGTATGTAAACGTTACCCTTTTGTCTATCTATCTATCTATCTATCTATCTATCTATCTATCTATCTATCTATCTATCTATCTATGTATCTATCTATCTATCTATCTATCTATCTATCTATCTATCTATCTATCTATCTATCTATCTA
>NW_017306636.1:455014-464182 GCF_000935625.1 Nanorana parkeri
CTAGTTATTATTATTATTAATATTATTATTATACAGGATTTTTATAGCGCCAACAGTTTGTACAGCTTTTTACAATGTAAAGGAAGACATTACAGTTACAATACAATTCAAGACAAGATGGTTAGGAGGGCCCTGCCCGTGAGAGCTTACAATGTGAAAGGGAGGGGCATGTGATTCAAAAGGTGGTAGCTGTGTGGAGATGAGTTGTTTGAGAAAGTAAAAAGTCCAATCGTTGGGTAGAGGCGAGATAGGGTTCCCTGAAGACATGAGTTTTCAACCATGGTCTAAAGGCAGATGGAGTAGGAGATAGCCTGGCAGGTTGGGGAAGGGTGTTCTGGAGGATGGGAGAGACTCTGGAGAAGTCCTGGAGGTGAGCATGTAAGGAGTTGAAGAGGTACCAAGAGAACAGGAGGTTTTTTTGAAATAAGGAGGCAGAATTGCGGATCACTTTGTAAGTGGTTGTTAATGTTTTGAATTGTATTCTTTGGGTAGTTATTGTGATTTGTTTAAGTAGTTTTAATAGTAGCGGTTTTAGCTAAGGCTCTCTTTTGTTTTCCATACATTCTACACCCTCCCTGTGTTGAAAATTATTAAATCTGAAGATGATAAAAAAGAGAAGAAAGGTATCTTTGCTAATGGTGAGGCAGGATAATATGGTGAAGGTGGCTACAGCTGGTGGTGGTAGTGCTGTGGGAGGTGGTGAATAAGCAGCTACTGGTGGTTCACCTGCAGTGTACAGGTATTGTTTCCAATGGGGCAGTAAGGGTTTTAAGATAACTTTTATCCCATGTATTATATACAAGTGATTAGTGTTTGGAAGCTTTGAAGCATGTGCATGTGTTGAATAAATGCTTGGTGCACAACTTTTTTACTAGGTGCTTGTGGTATCGCCAGCCCTTTGGAGTGAGCACACTTGTTCTGTAATGTTAAAGAAGTTTAATTGCCCGGATTAGCAACAAAACATCTTGAACATTACAGAACAAGTCCAGATGAATGTGACTAACTACTACCAGCTATAACATGACCTGGATAAATGAGATTCTTCACAGACGACACACTTTAAAATAAAAGAGAAAAGGTCAGACTATAACAGACAGATCCTTTCAGAATCTCTCAGTCAATAATATATTTTATTTAATAAATTAAAAAAACGCAAAAAGCTGTGCAGTCAAATGCAAAAGACTTGCCTCTAACAATAGTGTGGCATTTTAGCAGACTGAAAATGGTAAAAGAGTGTGAGCTTTACAGCCATGTAGCTAAAAATCAATGCCCAGTAGGTTAAATCTGAGATTCTGAAGTAGAATTCCATGTGCAGTTTTGAAGAGAAAAAAAAGGACAATGACAAACAAATGGTACATCTGTGTTTAATAGTCTGAGATGCCCAAAGCAAAATCCAACACATACTTTGGCTTGTGCAGACCAGTTCACTACAGTCTGTTGATTATCATTTCACAGTCTAAGCATTTTCAAATGGATTGTGAAATTATAGCACGTTTGTAAGCATGGTGTAGCTACAAACACTCCTGGGCAGACCAATCTCAAAGCAAAAATTATTCTTTATTCAGATATGGTGGCTACAATTTTAAGTATATTGACGTGTTTTATATTGCTCAAGTAATAGGCATGATACATACCTGTAAATGTTGGACTTTTGGTCTTCACCTCACAGTAAGACCTTGTACATATGAGCTTTAGTGTGTTTAAGAGCAATGTGTACAACAAACTTTTATAAAGCTTTGTTTATAGTGTATTTCCACCATTGCAGTCAAATTATGAGTTATATGTTTTTAAAAATATTTCTTAAAGGAGAATTATGGAGGTGAGTGAAAAACACTCATCCCCATAATTCAAGCAGACCTGTGACAAAGAAGCTCTATTGATCGTGAAGTGAGCGAAAACACACCGCCATCTCTGACTTACCGATCCCCTCCCTGCAGAGAGAAGTGACTGTCAGTCACTGCTCCCCACAGGGATTCCCCCCTCCCCTCTCTAGCGCTGCCTCTGGAGAGGCTAAGCCAGCTGTCAATCAGCCAGTGGGGTAGATCTTGACAGCACTGTCAGGATCCATCTCGGCTGCGGTGCTCTCAGCATTTAGTGGGCAATAACCCTCTATATATGGAGTTTTGGGTCACCAGAGGGCACATTATGGGCAAAAAAGGTTGCCCCATAGTTCTCCTTTAACTTTATGGTTGTTTCTTTTGAGTTAGATTATAAATGTGACTGCAAGATATTCTAAGCATTTTCAGGTGGACAAACTGGGGACAGAGTGATTTTCCCCCATCAACATACAGTACCTTGATATCCTTAATCCTTTGCTAAGGCAGACAGTTTTGAAATCTGGCTTACAACTGATAATCAGATCTGCCAGCACAGAACCGACAAGGTTAAATACTCCCCTGCCCCCTCCTTAACTTAGGGGGAAATGTAGGTAGTATTTGTACACAAGTTAAAATGCATTTAAAACAGGTAAGCAGCAGTTTTTAAATATTTTTTAAGATATGCTTTGTCAATAGAAATATGTAACAAATATGAAGCAGTTGCCATCCCAATTTGGCTACAATAATGGAAATACGCTTTAAGCTTTTAACGAGCTTCCACCAACTTTTTGGTAGGTTTTAAGGCAACCTTCTTCTCCAGTTTAGGGAAGTTAAAAACAGATGATAATGGGTTTGCTGGCTGTCACTTAAAACAAGCTGCTAAGAGGGTTCAATAGGCTTTTAACAACAAGTCTCTGAACAGCTTGATTGAAGTTCCAGCCAGCATTCTCACTATTATCTGTGTTTAACCTGCTCAAACTGGACTTTGCAAATGCTTTGCATGGAAAACAAAAAAGTAACAACTGCATGTGCTTCATCAGGAAGGTTGGAGGTGATCTAAAATATTGTACCAAAGACAAATCCATATGTAATAAACTCAATAACAAACATAATTATGATAACATCAACCAATTACAAATAGAGACAATAAAGACATACTTCATGTTAACAGAAATAAACAGATCCCTATTCTCAAGGGCTATTTCACGATCACCAAACAGGTGAGAAAAGGAAGGAGGCATCTGGGGATAACAAAAGTGAAGGGTTTAAAAATGAATCACAAATTCATAAAGACATATGCAATATACATAGGGAGGGATTTATCAAAACTAAAGGTGACCAAATTTGGAGCAGTTGCCTATGGCAACCAATCAGCTACTCTCTTCAGTTTGTTCCATTAATCTTTGAAAATGAAAGGTGGATGCTGATTGGTTGCCATGCACAGCTCCTCCAGATTTTGTCTGCTCCAGTTTTGATAATTTCCCCTCATAGTATTTAAACTTGTAAACCATGTCAAATACAGAAAGCGATACTTTATTCTGTTGGAAATACCCTAACGTCATATTGCTCTCATCTGAAAAGGAAAGATATTTATGTGACAATGGTACTATGGGAAGTGGGTATATGCTGTCACTTTAAAACTCCTTTAAATGCCAGGTTTAACCACTTGCTGTCCGGAGCATTTTCTTACTATTTGTGCACACATGATACAATATACATTTTTGGCTAGAAAACAGCTTCAAACCCCCAAACAATGATATATGTTCTGAAAGCAGAGGTCCTGTAGAATAAAAAAATGCTGGTTGCAATTTTTTTATGTTGCACGGTATTTGCGCAAATGTTTATCAAACCAGTATTTTTAGGATAAAATATACTAAATTAAAATTTAGTGCACAGAAACAGAATATAATACCCAATTTTTGGGTAAAATATGAAAGATGGGGTAAATACATACCAAACATATCAAGCATTAAAATTGTGTTCGTCCGTGAAGCCGCTAACAAACTTCAATAACCAAAATTTCCAATAAGGAACACTTGAAACGCTTTTACCACTCACCATTTTAGTGCTAACAATGATTAATGGCTCTAGAATCATTGCTCTCACTCTGGCGTTTGTGGCGATATGTAACTTGTGTAGCACATTTATCGTTTTCCCACTAGGCGCACCGACGCGACTGGAAGCTGCTGAATCCCTCTCCGATCATTGTGGAGAGACCCGCATGGGGATAGCAGAGCCCGGGGAAGCAGATGGCAACCCCGGCTGCATAGATGCATCACTGGCTGTTAAAAACGACGCCAACTGTTAAAAACGAGACAACTGCAGCAGCCGTGTTCTTGTTTTAACCACTTCTACGGGCCGCCGTATATATACGTATTGTGGCCCGGAAGTGGTTAAAGTATTTATTCAACATAACATTATGTGGTTGACCTAAACTATATCGGTTTTGCAAATGCAAGAGAATGAACACACACACCAAAATGTGTATAATAGACCATTCTGCTTTATTGACCATGGGTAAATGTTTTATAGAGTGTATTGGGAATCGGTCACAGTATAACACAACAGAAGTGAGTCCTTAGTCAGATTAGAATGCAATAGGAGGAAAGTCAGTTAAGTGTTGGAATGCTGTTTCCATCACAACCACACACATTCCCACTTGGTATTCTGTTCTATCCCTTTAAAAAAAACTGTTAATTTAGCTTGTGTCAGTTTCATATACATGACAAGAAAACAAGTTATATAACCAATGTAAAATGAAGATTATATATAAAATGGCTGCACTCCAGTGAAGACAAAAGCTAATTTCCCACTCACAGGCAACTGACATTGTCAGAAGCAAAAGTCAGCTGTTGAAACCTCCTTGTTTCTCTTATGGCAAGATTCCTTCATCCATTGGGTGGAATAAAAAATCAACTAATCTTTAGGCTTTGTTTATTTTTGTCACTGCCAGCATCCAACTGCTTAAATGTCTTTTCAGTCAAATGTAAAAGTGTAAGGCCTGCTCTTAATCAAAGTGGATTCCCAGTTCCAAGAAAATCAGCTATTTGGTTTTGTCCACCTGATGTAGTAACAGGGAGCCAACTTTCCCACCACCAGTCTTTGAAGTAACGTAATTGGAAAACTTTTTTTTTGTTGTTGAGGAAGTTAGCAGTACAGTCTGTTTAGGCCTTTTCTGCATATTGGGCTTTGTTGCTTATTTCAAGGGGTCTTGTAGGGTAAAAGATCATCCCATCACTCAGATGCGTGTATATAGCCCTACAAGGATGTTATTTCCAAATCTGCTCAGAACCTGCAAATCTTAAAACCTCAAATGTTCTTTAAGAGAATATTAGCTGATTTTTGAAAGCTGTAATAAATGTAGAAAGTGCAGTTTTGTGTACACATGAAAGGATGATGTCCTCATGCTACCCACACTAGCAAACTGGATTTAAAGCAGCTGCAGAATTACTGTATGCTAAGACATGCCAGTATTTATTGGGTTCATTTTTGTCTTTATTATCCAACCTAAAATTAACAGCATTTCCTCTTCATATGGCACATAAATATTTCTGAACAAAGCCACATATAGTTCACCTTTCATGTTTGTATTTTTGGCTCTATGTATATTCTAGCAAAAGTGTGTGTTCATTTAATGGTGGTAACCGAGAGACCGTAATATACACCAATAGAATATGTTCGGCATTGTAATTCCACAGTGAAATTTGTGATGCAATAAGTAATATTTTGGCAGTAAATGTGTGTAGTATGAGGGAACAGTATATGTCCATTAGCACAGGTTATGAGGCGTGTGGTTTTTAATACTTGAGTAACGTGTGTATTCCGTGTGTGTATTGAAAATGTTTTATAGAAATCACCTGAAACTAAACTTTGAGCAAGAGTAGCTTCCCCATGATTAGTAGAGACAATGAAGCCATCCGTGACAGCAAAATTTTAAAGCTAGGAGGGTGCAGAGCTGTGCATAAGATAGACTGCATAGATTAACGTTCCCTCTGCACAATGCATTACGTAGTGGTAAATTAAAGCTCAACTTGAGAATCTAACTCTTACTTCCCTATCAGATGCACTGCCAACCAAATTAGCATTTAAGACCACTGCTGTAACCCCACACCAGCACATAGTGTGTGCATCTTTTTTTGTAGGTAAATTGATCAAGGCAACATTATATATAAGAACAGAGAAAAAACACTAAAGGGTTATAATTTGGGATGGCTCCAGGGAGTTAGATGTAGTTGGTAATTGCCAACCTGTTTAGAATTGAAAGATTAAAATGTAACTACTTCATGAATAAAGACTGGCAGATAAAAATTTTGTATATGAAAAACACAGCAGTAGAGTATGTAAACGTTACCCTTTTGTCTATCTATCTATCTATCTATCTATCTATCTATCTATCTATCTATCTACCTATTTATTTATCTATCTATCTATCTTAATAATGGGTTTGGCCAACAAAGGGTTTATTAAGTAATTTTCATGTCAAAGTTTATTGAAGAAGTGTGCAGTACCATATATGGTATTAATTTCTTCAGTAGAGTCAGAGCCCCATACTTTTATAATTATATTGGTTTTAATCTTTTTCACACATACTAAACTAAATTTAAGAGAAACATAGCTTTGCATTTCCCAAAATGTATATTACTATAAATGTAAAATAAAGCTAAATAATTACAAACACAAAAAAAAAAATCAAAAAGGATTTAGCGCATAAATACAAATAAAGTCAATATCATTAGACCTAAGGATTTAAGAGATCTTTTAGCAACCAATATACTGAATCCCAGATGTCCCTCCTCCCTACCTAGTAATTTAGTCTATGCAGGTAACTAGCCTACATAAATTAAAAACTAAGAGAATCTGAGAAAGTTTAGGACAAGTATAACAATTGCATATGTCAAAAGAGGTAGATGAAAGATAATGCTACACACATTCCGTGCAACAGTCCTAGACTTCAAGGACTGTCCTATTTTAAGCTGATTTTAAAGTTAGAAATGATATTTTGGATGATGTGGCAGACATATGAGGCTAAGTGAAAATATATAATATTCACACATTGTCAACATTTACTAAAGGAGTTCTTTCGATTCATTTAAAACTTTGGATCAACCTCTGACACAACTGATTTGTGCATGCATATCTGAACGTTATTTTTTTTTATAGTAGAGAAAAAAAAACATATGCGATACAGCTGAACATTAGATCAAAAGTTCAACTTACAACATTTTAGATCCTTTTTTTATCTTGTTGTTAGAGTAGTATATCGGTCCCATTAGTTGCAAGCTATAGTATGGTAATAAAAACAAAATAAAAAGCATGGCAATAAAAGCAGTGTGGCGATATTATCTATAACCTTGATTAACATTTTTGCAATTTTAAATGTGCTAACGTAATATGTTTTGTCTGCAATACAAATGCATGTATATAAAGCTGAACTCCAGGTTAGGATGAAATGTACCTGTGCAGGGCAGGGAGTATGAGGAGACATGTTTGTTTTGTTTCTTGCTTCCCTGTTAGCTGGTGGTCTTCTCTTCAACGCTCCCTTGACGTGGGCTGGTCCTTCATTGTACATGAAAATGACATAAAGCTGTGACCGGCCTTACAGAGAGGAGAAAGCTTGAACGCTTTGCCATATTTCTAGACAAAAGAACCATTTAAATGTAACCCTTACAGTGCTTGTCCACTGGAAGGGTACATTTTTCTGTTGCCTGAAATTGAGCTTTGCAGAAATTCACTGGAAAAATTAAATAAATACGGAAAGCATAGCAAAAGAACAGGAGTTCCACTTTAAGATTGAGGAAAATGGGTTTTACTGTTTCCCGAGTTGTATGTTTGTAAAACTTTGTCTACAGGAAATATGTTTTCTGATTTTTTTTAACTGTACAACAAGAAGACAGATTTCTATGAGGCAATGGATCAGCAATAGATTCGTTTTTCTGTGTAATAGAAGCTTATAATACAGAATAATCTCTTTGCCAACTTTGCAAATACTAATGTGACTGCATAAATGTTTATGAAGTGATGACTGTAATGCATGATATTGTTAGGATAAAATGTCTGAATTAAAAGCAAAATATTATTCTTCTTGTGATTTATACAGATAATGGAACAGCTCTAACCCTATAATGTTATTTAATAGCATACTCAGTGTTACCAATCAATAACACATTGAATATTGTTTTGACAACGAAGGAGCTAAGCAGCGCAAACATTTACTGAGTTTGTGCCTGAGTGATGCACATGATAACCTGAGTGATACATGGTTTCCTTTTGTCCCAGGATTGAGAAATGAACCACAAAGATAAACTCTGTCAAGCAATCCGATGATGTCACTTGTATTTTTGTATTTGGGAAAGTAATCATGTATGCCTATTTGTAAGGAAATACATTTAAAGAACATTTCCACTTTTGCAGTCAAATCTCAGACACCCCCCTACCCACCCACAATATCTTTGTCCTCATGCACAAAGCAACCTAAAAATAATTGCTTAAAAATATCACTTACCTTTCTAGTTGTTTCTGTGAAGCAGGATTATATATAACACTGCAAGCTATTCTGAACAATTTCAAATAGCAATTAGAGGGACAAACGGTGGGAAAGTGCATTAAAGCCAATTTCCACCTTTTATAGATATATTTTTTAAAAACATATGCCAGCAATGCACACAGAGTGTACATGAAGCAGTCATATGCCGTTGCTGCATATGTAAACATCAACTTACATTTTTTGTTAGCTGTCCTCTTCATATCCTCATAGAAATGGTGCTCTGCCTCTGTGCTCTGCTAGCAATCTATGTATGTTAAAACTGAGCTCTCCACCCCTCATTCATAAGTATTCATAGTGGCATCCCCTCGCCGAACAGTGTATTGTGTGCAAAGGCAGAGCTGGTGTTTAGTGATCATGTTACACAGAATCACAGGGAGGGGGGCAGCTGTTTACAGCCTTCTTTACAACCTGACCCATGTCGGATTGAGTTTCTTGTGGAGAAAATGTTTAATTTGTAGGATACAGGCCTAATAAAAAGTTCAAAAAAGAAGAAAGCCTGCAATGTAAGTCATGAAACTGTACATATACACATATACATCATCACTGCACCTCTACATTACCACAATAAATGCTAATCCCTTACAAAGGTTTCTGTTCTGCAGACACAACAGAGAGAGAGAGAGAGAATCCTCATGGTGTCCCATTTAGAAGACCTTCTAACCTTTTCCGGTGGCAACTGAAATTGGTGGATTTTCCATCACTTTCTGTGGCTTTGACAAAGGTCACCAGAACAAACTGAGGGAAAAATCTCCCCATTACCAAAAAAGACAGCAATAAAATTGTTATAGAGCTACTATCCCCCCCCCC
>NW_017306636.1:464194-476284 GCF_000935625.1 Nanorana parkeri
ACCCCCCCCCCCCCCCCCCCCCCCCCCCCCACACACACACTTTATCCAAAGCTAAAACAAATATTTTGGCTTGAGAAATAATTCAGCATTATATTTGTATTCACATTATTTTTATTTGCAGTAATTTTTTTAAAGTTAGTACATTAGATAAACTTATGTTTTTCATGTGTTTTTATGTTTTTATGATTATGTTTGCATTCACAATAGAATCCACATTAAAAGATTAGGAGACACTTGACTTCATAATTGGAAAGGAACTGTGAATATTTTCTAAGTGTGAAAACAAGATCAAGATGAAGAAAATAGCTTGTAGAACCATAAAACATTTCAAACAAAAAAGTGATGACAGTATGACTGATTGAAATTGGATATTATGTTCTCTTCCCTGCTTTTCATTTTTGAACTTTCCTCTGAGAGAAGTCTACCAACTTGATAATATGCTTTACAAAACAAAACTAACGTGAAAAATAACAACTTCATACTCCAGTGGGAACAGCACACCCATTAATACAGCTGTGTTATTAATGTTTTAGCTAGACATCAGTCATAATGGCTCATTACTGCTGTATAGCCAAAGGTTTAAAACAAACCCTATTAATAAGTGTGCTGGGATCACAGATAGCCATGGTGTGGGATGGTTTCAACCATAATAAAGTAGTTAAGACAAATAGGATGTCCCCATTGCAATGCAGTCTAAGCCGTCTGCACAATATGCAGGCACCGATGAGTGGCACATTTCAGTGAATTTGATTTTGTCGCAAAATGATACAATTTGCATTCATTTAAATTTGGTTGAAATTGAATTTTAATTTTACCTTACTGCCCACAAGGCAAAATTAGTTTAAAAGCTTTTCTTTTATTATTAAGAGTTTTTTGTTTAGTAAAGATTACAATACATGCTAATGCAATCGACCCTGGAATAATTATCAAAGGAGTGATCTAAGAATGTGTGCTAGACAAGGTCCTCTGGCACACAATGTGAAGATAGTAAACTTTAGTGTAAGATTTGGTGATATCACTACTGTGCTTCTCACTGTGCTGCTTGCTGTAGAGCAGCGGTTCTCAGCGTGGGGGTCGCGACCCCGTGGGGGGTCGAATGACTATCTGCCGGGGGTCGCCTCGCGGCCCCCGGGAAAGGTCTGCTCCGCGTTTTTTTTTCTGACATCGGAGCATTGTAACTCAGACATCGTAAATCGGAGAAAAAAAAAAACTTTCTCCCCGGGCAGGTTCGCTATGCTTTGCTTTTTTTTTTCCTGACATCGGGCCGCAGGCCGTAATCAGTGAGAGAAAAAAAAAACCCCTTAGGATCACACAGCTAGATTCCTATTGGCTATTGCACTTTGCAATAGCCAATAGCAAACTAGCTATTGAGCCCGCCCTCTGCTGCTGCCAATTAGCACAGAGGGGGACCTGAAATTAAGGTCCAGTTCTAATGATAGCATTCCTATGGTGGTTTATTTTTCTATTCTGACGGCGTACATATCTGCTCAGGTAGGCCTGCACTCTCTAACCCCCCCCCTATATGTACTATTGCTGCGATTTTCTGTATTTCTCTGTAGCTGGCGTTATTCTGCGTTGCGCCGTATAATCATTATACAGCACACTGCAGAATAACAGCAGCTATATAGGACTACAAATCCCAGCAATAATAAATTATACGGTGCAATGGAGAATACCAGCAGCTACAGAGGACTACAAATCCCAGCAATAGTACATTATAGTATAATGTACTATTGCTGCGATTTTCTGTATTCCTCTGTAGCTGGCGTTATTCTGCGTTGAAAATACTTTTACTGTTAGGGGTTGCCACAACTTGGGCAATTTTATCAAAGGGTCGTGGCACTAGAAAGGTTGAGAACCGCTGAAATAGAGGATTTGTTGTCTCCTTTAAGCAGTGGCTCTCAAACTGTGGGTCGCTGTGTGTCCTCCTCAGCCCTCTCCTAGCGCAGCAGTGTGTTCTCCTGCCACGCCGCCAGATGTCGCTGCAGCAGCCGCGTCGTCCCTAAATTTTACCATTGGGGGTCACCACAACTTGGCAAATGTTACCAAGGGGTCCCGGCCCTAGAAAGGTTGAGAACCACTGCTGTAGAGGAAGCTGAATATCTTCCTTCTGTGAACATATGCTCCACAGACAACTCCTGCTGCTTCTTTATTATAGCCCCACTAGTCATCAGATCATCAATCATGAGGGGGGCAGCTCTGACATAAGGAAGCAAGACTCTACCAAGATGACCGCCTCCACACAGACACATAGTATGCAACAGGGAATATGTTTGTAATAAGGAAAATATTAGTTCCAGGGAGACCACAGGCAGTCCTGGTGACTAGACCTTTGCCCTCTGCTTACCTTTTCTGGCACAGCTTTTTTAAATCAGTTTATAACTCATCAAGAATTTAAATTTTACTCTGTGATTTATGTCGTATCCCTTTTATAATGGCAGTAGAAAAAGAAATAAAGCTTAGGGATGAAGGGGATGAAGAAAAAAAAATTGCCCGTTACATTGTCAGAGTCCTATAGATTTCACTGAGAAAATTTAAATCTCCATGTGTAATCATCAGAGCTCTGCTATCACTTTGATAGCTGTCCTCTGTGCTATTTTTTTCAGAATTACAGAGTGCTCCTGCTGCAGAGAGGGAAACTGTCACACTGACAGTGGAGGTCAATTTATTATACAGGTAAAGCTGCAAATTGATGGTAGTTTCCCAGCTTGTATTTAGAAAGATGGCAAAACAGAAAGTGAAAAAAGAGGATAGACGCATATAAAACAGAAAAAATGATGTGGTCTGGAGTCTCCAATCACCAAAAATATATGGGGTAAGATAAAAAGATAGAAGGGGAGGAAAATATCAGTGTGAATTTGAACCATGATGGTTTTATGTAGTGAGCAAGGTTTAGACTACTGGGACAGGATCGAGAGGTGAGCGAACGCCGGTATGTGTTCGCTCACCTCCTGATCTACTAAGCCGACCTGTGACAGTCTCATTGTCACAGGTCGGCTAGAACTACGAGGTGAGTGAAAAGCACTCACCTCATAGTTCTCCTTTAACCCCATAGTTCTCCTTTAATGCTTACCTTCAAGGTTACAGAGCTTATATGTTTTTGTAGGGAAACAATATCTCAAGGCAGCCATAGCATTGTCCTAATGTTACTGGTTACTCTGTATGTGTTTGTTTCTAGTTCACATCTTCTATAGCACCATGCAGTAAGGGTGGTAAGTCTATTTCTGCAGCAGACCTCTTCCTCCTTCATGTACACACACTGAACAGTTGCTATTGTAAAAAACACATCACATAGCATTATAAAGTGCAATACATAGGGGTTGATTTACTAACCTTATAAACACACCATGAACGTGTATACACCTCTGTAGTGTGTTCCCTCCCAGCATGATCTATGGGAGGAATCAAAACACCTTTGTAGTGTGTACACACCCAGCAGGTGTGTTGTGCAAAGCCCTGCAATGAATTGCAAGGTAATGTGGTGTAAATTAGCTCTATGTTATGTTGCTTGCGTTGATGAATGCAGGAATGTAAATGCATTAGCTAACCATTTTTGTCTAAACTGTGAAGCAGCATTATATATGCATCATGTGCATGATTTTTCCATATATGGCATTAGTGGAAATATGCTTTTAGAGACTTTTTGGTTGATAAATACGTTTTGCTGTGTGAAAATCACACACACCTGGTGCGTGCGTGTGTTTAGGTTAGTAAATCACCCCCATACAGTCAGTAGAATAGACATTGGTGATTTTGTAGAAGGACATCCCAGGTTGCCCTGGACTTCTATTTCAGATCCACCTGTAGTAAGGTCAATCTCTCAGAGAATATTCTATTCTCCATCGTAGATCCTTTTGTTATATAATAAATTACACACATTACATATGAGTTAAGGGCATAGTGCTGGGTCACCAAAAATCATGCACATAATTATTACTGTACTGTATTATAGCATAAAGTGAGAATTCAGAGTCACCTAGACCCAGACCAGAAGTCTATATTTTCACAGTATTTGCAAAGTAGGTTTCCCTATAAGGATAGGAGAGGTACTTACTCATTAAATGACAGGGTAAGTACAATTAAAAACTGGGCTGCAGGTAGCTCCACTTACTCTGCCCTAACAGCAGGCATTACTCAGCATCAGCATGTAAGGTTCTGCAATAGGTTGCTTGTGCTCACAAACAAAACCAAGAGTTTGATGGAGAACTGCATTACATACAAAATATGAGGCAGGGGTGTATCAATAATGTATCCCAAGGAGGATGGGGCTCACTGTGCACTGATTGCACACATTGGGGTTGTGGTCCGCACCAGGTACCACTACTTATAGGTTGCCCCATTGTGATATGCAGAGTGACAACAATGTACCGAGTACTGGATTGTGAATATGTTCCAGCTTCTGGCATTGAAAGAGCTTCTCTCCTTACCTTCACAACCTGAAGAGAGGGGTATGGGGGACTGCAAGACAGGTAAGTGGTGTTTGATTTTTTGAGTACCACTCTAGACTATTTGGGAATATGAGGGAGGGGGGAGTTTATATTTCCAGGCACTGAGCAGCAATGCTGGAGAGGAGTGCATTGTTCCAGTCAGCCACCTCCTGGGGGAGGGGTTTTTTAGTTCTTATTTTATCACTTTCCTTCTCTGTCCATAACTAACCATAAACAATGTGCCTATACATTACATAAACTTTGATGCCTGCTTGGTGTTGGTGAAAGCCCTGCCCCCCACTTTCATGTCCTTTTTGTAAGTGTATTCTATGCAGCTGAACATAGCCTCAATGTCCTGCTTAGTAGACAGGAGCACAAAATATTTTTGAAGAATCCTGTAAACTCTGTATTCTCAATCTCACTCCTTGAGTATGGGGATATCAAAGTCAAAATGATTTAAAGCTATGTCAAATGCTGATGAAATCACATACAATGTATGCTACTTCTTGATGTTAAAAAGTGTTAGTTTCCTGCAGAATCAGCTGGTCTCCTGAATACTGGTTCTGACTTCCTGTTTTAGAGTAACTACTTTGCCAAGCAGAGTGATATGCAGTCACCTAGTGTGTGCTAGTAAGCTATGTGTGTCTCCACAAACCCCCACTGGTCCCCTCTCCTCCCTCCTCCCTCCTCCAAGCTAGTAGATGGACAGTTGCTGGAGTCTGGTCTGTCCTTTGTGATCTTGTACTGGAGAGGAAGTTCAGGGAAGCTTAGCTGAGAGACTTGAAAGCAGCTGTTTAGAAATATGATGATTGTAATGTGTTTGGGCAAAAATGTAAAGCAATGCTTTGCTGGGCAATGTATATTTGTTTGAAAAATTATTGAAAACAAGTTTGGTTTAATACTATTTTAAGGAGACAGTGCAAGGTTCCTTGGTTCACAGGAATGGGCTGGAGATGAGGCCTCTTATTCAACTCAGCCTGGCACCAAGATTGATAGCCCCGTCGAGCAGGATTGCCAACCATCCGTATGTGTATGGACAGTCCATAAACATGCTGCCAAATTTAAGCTGTCTGTGATGTCCAGACCTAAATTAAATGTGTCAACTTGGCTGGTTGGGGCTAAGTATTGATTTCCACTGCATTTTAGAATAAGATACTGACAGTCTAAAGATAAGTTAAGCGATTCTTAAATATATTAATATTGTTGTTTTGAACACTCTGTAGTTCTTTATATAAAGGTCAGGACCCTACAGTGTGATAGCACCTTGCCCACCCATTGTTTTTGTCATAAAAAATGGTTATGTTAACTATTATACAATATTTATAATGGTATTATTAAAACATTACTGATGTAGCATTACCATTGTTGCAAACTATGACATATACAGGTATTATTGATATTAATATTGTCATGTGCTGTGTCCACGAAAAGAGTTACTTGTGAAAAAAATTGTGTTGAGTACTCTGGCAGCACAGGAAGCAGGAGCTTTATAGAACAAGATCTTCTGATACCCAAACAAACTGGGCCTCATATTTCTTTTTATAACAGTACCATTATTTGTTAAATGGACAAATACATGGATTGCTACAAGAATTTGAATGCTGGGCAATTAGTGTTTAAACCCAGCAACATTTCCAAACATTTCTAATGATAGATAATCAAAATGGGAAACTGTCCCTGAAAATATGAGGCAGTTGGCAACTTCAGAGTTGAAAAATAATTTTGTATGGACATACATAAAAACATACCCATACGTACTTTTCATGGAGGAGACAGTTACTTGTTCCTCTTTACTATGAGTATTCAATGAGTCTAAATAAACTTGTGTGATCACATGAAACTTGACATTTAGCTAAAGATTAGAATTTTTACTTCACTGAGAAGGTTGGCATTTCATTAATAAGACCCTTACTTGTTCATCGCTGAACCCAAATATAGATAACCTAGCACAGGTCTGAGATTGCTTTCACATAGTTATAATTTTTACCGCATCTCATAGGCCCCCTATTGTGGAGAGTCCTAGAGTAATTGTGTTGAAGCAGCCCCCCCCCTTTGTTACACTACCGCAGTAGGTATAGGCCTTAGAAATTAGTATGTGCACACAAAGGCACTGACAGTAACTATATACTTTATACTTTATGGGTGGGAAACTACATAAAATAACACCACAGGGTACCTGGCAAATATCTGTTATTTTTATATTTTATAGGTTGTTGCTGTAGACCAGGGTGAGTACTCCAGTTTAACAGTTATGCAATTAAACCCTATTTCCTTCTATTTTGGGGTCTCTCTAGACTGATGGTTCTTTATGCTGTTTGTTAAGCGCAGACATATTTCAGGTTTTCCAGTTCCGGACACAGCTGTTAGTTGTGGTACACCACATGATAACCATGCCTGTCTCCTTCAAATCCATGCAGTCTCATGCTGTGTGCTTTTAAAGGATGCTCTCAAACTGCTGCATGCAGAAGTTTGGGTGTACTAACTCATACAATGCAATAATGAGCGTTCCCTATAGGATGCCTTAACCAAAGTTTGAAAGCTACAATTGTACCCTCTGTGCTCCTGTCTGCAAAAGTGGATAGAATGGATACAGATATTGCACTGTAGCTTTTTTTATCCCTTTGCTACATTTGGCTCAAAAGCCAAATTCTGCATCATTTTAAATAATAAATCATGTCCCAACTATCTTGATGAATCCAATATTTTAATGTGCAAGCAGAATTGTCTAATCTAGGGAGAGTCAAATGATTAATGAATTCAAACTGTCAAGATTATCTATAGATTGGCAACTCTGCACTCAAAAACACCTCAAATTACATTATGGAGGATCTCCACCAAGAATGCAGAATTTAGCTTTTGAGCCAAACCTAGAGAGGGCCAACCTCTAAATACAAACTAACTTTTATTAAATTGCAAATAATGATATACTTTACTTAGAGACATAAATAATAAACTTGGCTTGTTACCTTACCTGGGTAACTTTTGTCTGTAAAGCAATTCTTACTTAAGGAAAAATCTCTTCAATAGGACAAAGATTCAATAGCACAAAAATGAAACTATTCATAATAACTGGTACCCAATACATACATGCAACCATTAGAACAAAAGCCTATTAGTGAGAAGGCTAAAGAAGTCTATACTACTATTAGGAACACATTGCTAGCATCCAGTGAAGTAATGTAGCAGGCCAGCACTCAATTACTTCCAGCTGCTTTGGAAGTATATCTCTTGGGGGTTTCACTGTACAGATGATACTCCAACAGGAACACATGGGCTGCTGTAATTGATAACAGATTGGCATTTTGTAAATTGGAACAAAATGCTATTGTGGGTAATGTAACAAGAGCTGCCATACATTTTGTGGCTGGTGTGAGTTCTACATGTCATATCACTACACTATATTTTGTCCAGAGTAATATATCAGATGGATTGGACTATATATGGAAACCATATCTTTTCTTTTTCATACAAAATACTGCGACTGCTGTTGACACAAAACATATTTACTCATTACATGTTAATTAAGATGGTTTTTCTTTGTCTACAATAATTATTTCTGCTGCTAGTATCTGTGGTGGAGATTAATTAGCAAAATAATATCAACAATACTGAAAGTGTATGTCCACCAAATTTATTTTATTTTTTTATTGCTACCCAGGACCCTGTCACCAACCTAAATAATTGCAGGTAAAGCAGAGAAAAACCATGTATTTTAAATGATTTTTGCAGTGTTCCCAACTACACAAATTTCCTTTTAATTGATTTGAAATGTGCCTTTGAACTTGCTAGAAAAATTGATAAGTGAATCTCCTAGCATAGCCCCCAACACACACATACACGCACTCCTTGCACAGCATGTCCATCACTTCTTCTGGGAGTGTCTAATTACTCTCTGTGCTGATGTAATTCTCCCCCTATCCCTCTACATAACCTATTATGTAGCTGCCAGGGTTTGGTGCAAAGTGAAACACTATAAAGTGTCACTTGAGTAACAGCTCCAAGTCTGCTGGGGCTGCTGACTTCACATCCATGGTGGCAGCTCCCAGCAGCAGTGTCAGGGCTTTTGGATATCTACACAAGAGAGGCTTTAACATGTACATTACATGCATATAATCAGTTAGGAGTACATATAATCTCATGGGAAGATTTATGTTGAAATTAATAGTCTGGTGACAGGGTCTCTTTAAGTAGACTGGTAGCCTGCAGTGCTATGGCACTTTATTTCAGAACTTAATGATCACATCTTGAAGAGATCTTTAATTGCCTGGCACTGTTCATCTTAAGTGCATCTGCAATAGCCTCAAGGAAACCAATTATGCATGCAATTTAACTTTCTCAACATAGTACCAGTACCGAGAACACACACATACACACAAGGAATTAAAAAAAATTACATTTACTTACATTTTAACAGATGACAGGTTACAGAAATAGCAGCCTCCATTCCTCAGCAGAGGGGCCAGACCTGCAGACATTTCTGCAGGATCCTGAGTTTCAATGGTTATGATGGCAATTTTCCCAACACAAAGACCCCCCCCCCACCTGACCAGTCAGAGTATGAACTGGTTAAATGCCACAAAAACCCATGGTTAGCACTTCCTCTTACCTTTACAAATGTGGGAGGCTATCCAGAAATGTAATATATCACTGAGCTCATTGCTCAGAGCAGCTACTGCTAATTTCATTGTTTTATAGTAATCAAGACTGTTGCACTATGAATTCAATGTCTGGCTCTTGGGGAATCTAAGATAATGGGGGTGATTTACTAACCTAAACACACGCACGCACTAGGTGCGTGTGATTTTTACACAGCAAAACTTATTTATCAACCAAAAAGTCTCTAAAAGCATATTTCCACTAATGCCATATATGGAAAAATCATGCACATGATGCATATATAATGCTGCTTCACAGTTTAGACAAAAATGGTTAGCTCATGCATTTACATTCCTGCATTCATCAACGCAAGCAACACAATGTAGAGCTAATTTACACAACATCACCTTGCAATTCATGCAGGGCTTTGCACAACACACCTGCTGGGTGTGTACACACTACAAAGGTGTCTAGATTCCACCAATAGATCATGCTGGGAGGGAACACACTACAGAGGTGTATACTTGTTTGTGGCGTGTTTATAAGGTTAGTAAATCAACCCCAATAACTTGATGTGAAGATGATATACTTTACTTGCAATATCTGTATCCGCCAAAAGACTAAAACTTGCAAATGTATAAAATGAACTAATACTTTGTCCAAAATATGTAAGCTTACCACTTGTGCCAAGGGTCCTCATGTCTGGTGATTTCTATACCAACAGTTTCCCTCCAAAAAATCAAACTTTTTATGGGTTACCTGAAATTGGTATTAGACAACACCAGGTGCCCAGACCACAATGTACTCTGAATGGAAGATTTAGCTGGCACGTTTCTGTATCTTCAGGAAGGCCTAACTATCACAAGATTAATGGTGCACCAGACAACTGAGTAACATTGCTTTCACAAACACGATCCACACAAAAGATTAAAAAAGGAACTTTATTTGTAATTTCATTGCAAAAGTCAATGTCTGGAGATTGAAACAACACTGAGATAACCAAGGTGTAATAGCAAGTGGTGTAGTCTGATTAAACTAAAAATAACTTTACAATCACAAAAGTTACATTAGGGAAAAAGTAAAAAACATTTAAGGAGCCAGTGGTACAGGAACGTTTGTGAGAATGGAAGGTAGAAAGGACTCTTATTAAATCTTAAAAGCCAATGTGCCTCAGCCAATAAATAAACTTTAATTGGAAACAAGTTGACTATTATAAGAGAACTATTATAAGAGGAAAATGATGCAAAACTACAAACAGATACTTCTAGATAATTGCAGGCTTTTTCTTCTTTGCATACGTTATTTTTAATTTCCTCCCCAGTCTTCTGACATTGGTCATTTTTACTAAGGGCAGATTAATATATCTCTCTTTACTTCCTGAAACTCTGGCACATGTGACTAGGACATGTGACCATGCACATCATCTCAGGGGAGGAAAATGCCTTTCCCTGAGATCTCATGAGATTACAGATGAGATTTCCCAGCAATGCTCTGCTGATGTAACCTTCCCAGGATGCAATGCTTGGGCACAATTACATAATTTGTTCCCAAGTCAACCAGGAAGTAGAAAAAAATTAATTTTAAGTAGAATACAAATATGTTTGTTTAACTAATGAATGTAAGATTATTTCATAACAACATTTAGAGCTGCATGCTGATGTGATTTTTAGTCAAAGGGGGGTAAAGGTCCACTTTAAGTATTCACTGACATGGTGTTCAAACTTTTGCATTGCAAAATTGTATGTGTTGTTCTGTTTCAAAGGCTGAGATATGCAATGACATACCCTCTTAGATCCAGTCCGTGCATTCAGTTTGGCCCCTTGTTGGCTTGGCAGAATCCATAGGCAGCCTAACTCTTTAATAAGATACATAAGGTGAATCTAACTCAGTTTTACTTAAAATAAGTGACATACAGAGGATGCTTTCTAGTCTTTTGAGTGTAAGAAGACAAAGACTTTCCTAAGCCCTGTATTTATTTACAGTGGAAAGTGAAACTACCTGTAAAACAGGGTGAGGTAGGGAGTGTCTAGCTAGAACTGTACTAACTAGCACCAAACAGGAGGGGTAAGAGGAAAACATACAAAACATAAACAGGCACATGTGTATTTTTTTCTAATCTGTTAACAAAAGGTGTCATTTTTATTACTTTGCTCCCACCTACACCTGCCCCTCCCTATATTCATCTATATTTTCCACCAGTTCTTACAACCCCCAGATAAAGTCTTTCTATGTGCTGAAAGCCAGAGCCTGCCCAGATCTGGGTAATGTTTCCTTTCTTGTGGCTTTCTCTCCTGCTTCATCCACATTTACCCGTATTTCCTATAGATAATAATGGGTTTTGGAGACATTGGAAATGAACCAATATTCTTTATGGGAAAGCAGACTAAGGTGTGTGCGACAGCAGGAAAAAGTGGGGAAGACATAAACATGACCATGGCTGTTAGCATATGGTATTATTTGAGGGTTAAACAGTGTGGACTAAAGTAGGTGTATTAACCACTGGGTGGCATGGTGGTGTATTGGTTAGCGATTCCACCTTGCAGCACGGAGGGTCCCCAGTGCATATCCCAGTCAGGACACTGTCTGCAAGCAGGTTTCTTGCATTTTTATTGTAAATACAAAGTATACGTTTTATTCTCTAATTTGTCCCCTTACACTAAAATCATGTTTCTGCTACACTGTATCTCGATTAGCTAAATACGATCAGGTATAGCGTTGGTTGTATGTGCCTACATCCACATGCTCATGCAGGCCCATGATGCAAGTAACATTTATGTTCATTGGGTAAATCAGGCCCACTGTGTTTTAGTTTATTCTCTGTGGTTGTGGCAACTTCTTTTGACTTTAAAAATAAACCAATCATTTATGGTTATATTAGCAATTCATTGCTAGAAAGACTTGACCTGGAAAAACAGCATACGCGTGGCTTTTTGCAATATATTGGCTAAGGCCATTAACCCCCTCCATTACCTTAATCCATGGTCACATGACATGGCAGGTTCTGTGTCTTCTATCTTTCAAAAGCCAATGAATGGGTAGTGGGGGGGGGGGGGGCGGGGGGGTTGGG
>NW_017306636.1:476641-482331 GCF_000935625.1 Nanorana parkeri
GGTCCGATGAATCACGTTTCCAGTTGCATCATGCAGATGGCAGATTGAGAATTTGGCGGGAACAGCATGAAAGTATGCACCCCACATGCATGAGTACAACCCTTCAAGCTGGTGGGGGCAGTGTTATGGTTTGGGGCATGTTTTCCTGGCATGATTTGGGCCCTTTAATTCGTGTGGAACAACGTCTGAATAGCACAACATACCAAAGCATCGTTGCTGATCAAGTTCATCCTATCATGTTGATGGCGTATCAAAATGGAGATGGCTTCTTACAACAAGACAATGCAACATGCCACGGTGCTCGTATTGTGCAGGAGTGGTTTCAAGAACATGAGGGAGAATTTACCTTGCTTAGGTGCAGGGGCTGTCTGGCAACTTTTAGCCCAGGGGGCAAGTACAACCCAGAGGCCCATGGTGCAGCGACTTGGCCCCCCTCCCGCTCTGCCGCTTCCCCCGCCCCCACTTGCCACTTTTGCCATCCCTGTTATGTTAGTGTGAACGGTCGGGTGATGTGAAGACTCACTAGTCAGTCCATGAAAGGGGTGAGTGGTTGGGGGATGGTGCTTTCCTCCCTCTGGGCTCCCTACATGGTTCTGGCCTAACTCCACTCCATGTCCGGTACTCAGGCACTCACACCCACTGTAGGCTGCTGGACTTTTGGACTGTGAGCTGTGGGAGGATAGTGGGAGGAGCTGGACAGTGTCAAAGTCAGTGTTCCATAATTTTTCTCAACCCCATAAATTTTCTTGACCACGTCAATTATGGTGGGGCCACGTCATCTGAATCAGATGTTTTCATGACCCCCTTTCTTCATGCACACCTGGAAATGATGCAGCAGATACATTTCTGGGTTGAGGAAAATTATACCGGTAGCAAATTGGAAGTGGAGGGATGATTTGTCAGTTCTGTCCACGACACGACCGCTGTGCCCCTTTTAGTTCTGCGACTGACTCCAAGCTGTAGAGGGACTACAGATTTTAGCACATTATACAGCAATGCAGAATACCATCAGCTATAGAGGACTATAAATCCCAGCAATACATTATACATCAATGCAGAATAATAGTATATTAAAATGCTACATACTCTTTGCTGTTCTGCTCTGGGGTGTCAGGCTGATGTCTTGGTCAGAGGGTCTCAGGAGGGATGTGGAAGGTCTCAGAATGGGTGGGGAGGGTCTTAGCAGGGGGAGATGTGAGGGCGGCAGAAAAGCTGTAAGCAGGCACCATGTGGTTCCCCAGAAGGCTGCTGCGTGGTCCCCAGCAAACGTGGGACCTAACTCAGCCGAATCAATTTGAAAAATAAAGCACTGGTATTGGTTTTAAGTATCAGGGCATATCTGGTTTGAAGACCTTTGTAGGCGTCAAAAATCATGTGAATAACACTAGCTAGGACTCTGTCACCAGCATGTGCGCCCAAACTTGCTCTGCTCCCCTTCTGCTTTTTCTGTGAAGAGTTTATAACGAGTGCAGAGGTCAGCGGTGTGACATAGCGTACAAAGGTCAGTAATAACACACAGTACAGGGGTCAGCAGTGTAATGTAGAGGTCAGCATGTTACGTAGTGCAGAGGTCAGTATGTAATGCAGTGCAGAGGTCAGCATGTTACGCAGTGCAGCAGTCAGCATGTAACACAGTGCAGCATTCAGCATGTAACGCAGTGCAGCAGTCAGCATGTAACACAGTGCAGCATTCAGCATGTAACGCAGTGCAGAGGTCAGCATGTAACGCAGTACCGTGGTCAGCGCTCAGTATGTAATGCAGTGCAGCAGTCAGCATGTAACGCAGTGCAGAACTCAGTATGTAACACAGTGCAGCAGTTAGCATGTAACGCAGTGCCGTGGTCAGCGGCCAGTATGTAATGCAGTGCGGCAGTCAGCATGTAACACAGTGCAACAGTCAGCATGTAACGCAGTGCCGTGGTCAGCGGCCAGTATGTAATGCAGCGCAGCAGTCAGCATGTAACACAGTGCAGCAGCCAGCATGTAATGCAGTGCAGCTGTCAGCATGTAACGCAGTGCAGAGCTCAGTATGTAACGCAGTGCAGCAGTCAGTATGTAATGCAGTGCAGAGGTCAGCATGTAACGCAGTGCAGATGCCAGCATGTAACGCAGTGCAGAGGTCAGTATGTACCACAGTGCAGAGGTCATCATGTAATGCAGTGCAGAGGTCATCATGTAATGCAGTGCAGAGGTCATCATGTAACACAGTGCAAAAGTCATCATGTAACGCAGTGCAGAAGTCATCATGTAATGCAGTGCAGAGGTTCGCATGTAATGCAGTGCAGAGGTCTGCATGTAACGCAGTGCAGAGGTTTGCATGTAATTCAATGCAGAGGTCAGCATGTAACGCAGTGCAGCAGACAGTATGTAATGCAGTGCAGTGGTCAGCATGTAATGCAGTACAGCGGTCAGCATGTAACGCAGTACAGTGGTCAGCATGTAAGGCAGTGCAGAGCTCAGTATGTAACACAGTGCAGCAGTCAGCATGTAACACAGTGTAGAAGTCAGCATGTAACGCAGTGCAGCTGTCAGCATGTAACCCAGTGTAGATGTCAGCATGCAACACAGTGCAGAGCTCAGTATGTAACACAGCGCAGAGCTCAGTATGTAACACAGTGCAGAGCTCAGTATGTAACACAGTGCAGCAGTCAGTATGTAATGCAGTGCAGAGGTCAGCATGTAACCTAGTGCAGAGGTCAGCATGTAACGCAGTGCAGAGGTCAGTGTGTAACGCAGTGCAGAGGTCATCATGTAACGCAGTGCAGATGTCATCATGTAACGCAGTGCAGATGTCATCATGTAACGCAGTGCAGAAGTCAGCATGTAACGCAATGCAGAAGTCAGCATGTAACACAGTGCAGCAGTCAGTATGTAACGCAGAGCAGCAGCCAGTAACGCAGGGCAGTGGTCAGCATGTAATGCAGTACAGCGGTCAGCATGTAACGCAGTACAGCGGTCAGCATGTAATGCAGTGCAGCAATCAGCGGTCAGTATGTAACGCAGTGCAACGGTCAGCATGTAACGCAGTGCAGCAGTCAGCATGTAACACAGTGCAGCGGTCAGCATGTAACACAGTGCAGCGGTCAGCATGTAACGCAGTGCAGAGGTCAGTAACGCAGTGTAGCGGTCAGTAACGCAGTGCAGAGGTCACACAGAAAGAAGAGGGACTTACAGTGACTCATTTCCTCTCCTGTTTCAGATGCTGTGCCATCTTCTTTTCCTCTCCTGGTGAGGGTGAGTGGGGGGAGCAGCAAGGTTTCCTGCATGTTTGGAGGTGATTCCAGCCACTTCCTGCTGTCCTCCCTTTAGGACCCAGCAGACAGGCAGTAGGAGTGCAGTCCCCCTCCAGCCAATAGCAGAAGAAGTGGACGTAGGAAGCTGCCGAGGAGCCCGAACACTACACGGGCTGATCAAAGGCAGCCGAAGAGCTTCTTCTTCTCCTCCCAGGCTGCTGCAGGAGCAGAGCGGCCGACAGGGGGAGATGAACAAAGCAATTGCTGCTGTGCTGGCGGGGGCCGTTTTTTACAGTCACCAGAGAGGCCTGGGGGGCAATTGCCACCCTGCCCCCCAGCCCAGTCTGCCCCTGCTTAGGTGGCCCCCACAATCACCAGATCTCAATCCAATTGAGCATTTGTGGGACGAAGTTGAAAGAGCCATCAGGCAGCTGGTTCCACAACCATCACATCTCACAGAACTGGACAGTGCTATTTATCAGGCATGGTGTCAGATTCCCCACATCACCTTTCAACATCTCGTGGAGTCAAAGCAAAGAAGAATCGCTGCAGTATTGAAGGCAAAAGGTGGCCCAACGAAGTACTGATGGGGTGGTCATAATAATCTGGCCACTCAGTGTATATCCAGATGTTGTTACAATTACTAATGTTGGCCACATACTTTACAATCTGAATGTACATGTCCTTGAGTTTTATCAGCCATTATTCAGTACAAAGCTCTGCCTAGTTAGATATCAATTATTAGATTGTTCAGGTATGCTCTCATTAAACAGTTGTTGATTAATCTAAAGGAGGTTTAACAGACTGGGATGTCACTGGGCAGAAGTCCAACCAATGCTTTTTAATCATTCTTAGAAAAATTATACTGTTGCTCAATATTCTGACATATCAGAAATGTATTAATGCAGATTTGTATCGTTACTAAAAGGTCACTTCAAGTCCTCATTCACACCTCTACGATGCAATCTTATTTTAATGGGCTGCCCACAGCAACTAAATCACACTTACAGAAGTGCAAGAACCTTTTTTCTGAACTGCATCCCACCACATTGCATGGTAATAGGCTACGCACATGGCTAGGTGCATTGGGATGCCATTAAGAAATAATGGCAAAGCAGCACACCTAGCATTGCAACTTGTGCATGTATTCCCACATCGGAACATGTGAATGAATCCTTAGGACTTCTGTTGCTTGAAGATATTAATGAAACACTCTTTTCTGTATTTTGTTCTTTGTAACAACAAATTGTATGGCAATTTTCACTGAACCAGTCATACTTTCAGATTTAAGCAGTAAAACAAAAGTGAATGTGGACAAAAGCACAATTTAGAAATAATTTGTATGTTCTAGTTATAGAAATCTAATGAGTTCATTATGGTAACATCAGTTTTTATATCATCATTGCACTCTGCACTACCTTAATGAATACATCCTATGTCCAGGTTTGATGTAATACATTATTAGTCAGCATCTTATTCTATGATCTAAACTAACTTGCGCTAATGGAATTAATAAAAGTGAGTAAAAAAGGATTACAATTTAAAATTAATATTAATATGACCATAGGGTTAAAATTCCATAAAAATTCTAAGACCAAAGTGTAGGGAGAAAAGCTGCTGAACTCAGGCTAAAAGCCTCCAGAATTATAATGTAACGAAATGTACAGCGCTAAATGCCCTTCAGGAAATTCAATAACGATAAGGATCAGAGTGATATCACATCCGTGTCAAGCAATCATAAAAAAGTGTGTGTATATAATAAATAATTGTGTAACAAGTTATAAAATGTGTCAACAGTTGTCATAAAAATGTGTCATAAATATATCTTATTATATAAATAAATAAGATAGAAATCTACAAAAAACATGTGTCATATATGTGGAAAATAAAAATTATCTCATTATAAACCAGTCTGTGTTGTTTTCTTCCGAAAAATATTAAAAAATGCGAACTTATAACAACTTTGTGGAAATGTACTTAAAGTTTTTTGACTTTCTTAGAGTTCTCGGATCTTCAACACAAGAAGCCCAAAAAAATGATGAAAATAAAAATAGAAATACACATAAAAAATAATAAAAAACAAAAGAAATGTTCAGTGTTGTGAAGTCTCCAACGAAAAACACCGAAAGAAGCCTCCACGGGATAAGAATATAGGCTTTCGATCATCAGGGATCTGGTGAGTGCATCCCCTATAGGGGATCTGCCTGTTTTTTCCTTTTTTTTTCTTTTTTTCCTTTTTTTCCTTCTTTCGGTGTTTTTCGTTGGAGTTCGTTTTGGAAATGTACTTAAAGTTTTTTGACTTTCTTAGAGTTCTCGGATCTTCAACACAAGAAGCCCAAAAAAATGATGAAAATAAAAATAAAAATAGAAATACACATAAAAAATAATAAAAAACAAAAGAAATGTTCAGTGCTGTGAAGTCTGCAACAAAAAACACCGAAAGAAGGAAAAAAAAAG
>NW_017306636.1:482826-489430 GCF_000935625.1 Nanorana parkeri
TCCGTGTCAAGCAATCATAAAAAAGTGTGTGTATATAATAAATAATTGTGTAACAAGTTATAAAATGTGTCAACAGTTGTCATAAAAATGTGTCATAAATATATCTTATTATATAAATAAATAAGATAGAAATCTACAAAAAACATGTGTCATATATGTGGAAAATAAAAATTATCTCATTATAAACCAGTCTGTGTTGTTTTCTTCCGAAAAATATTAAAAAATGCGAACTTATAACAACTTTGTGGAAATGTACTTAAAGTTTTTTGACTTTCTTAGAGTTCTCGGATCTTCAACACAAGAAGCCCAAAAAAATGATGAATGTGTTGAAGATCCGAGAACTCTAAGAAAGTCAAAAAACTTTAAGTACATTTCCAAAACGAACTCCAACGAAAAACACCGAAAGAAGAAAAAAAAGGAAAAAAAGGAAAAAAAAGGAAAAAACAGGCAGATCCCCTATAGGGGATGCACTCACCAGATCCCTGATGATCGAAAGCCTATATTCTTATCCCGTGGAGGCTTCTTTCTGTGTTTTTCGTTGGAGACTTCACAACACTGAACATTTCATTTGTTTTTTATTATTTTTTATGTTTATTTCTATTTTTATTTTTATTTTCATAATTTTTTTGGTTTTCTTGTGCTGAAGATCCGAGAACTCTAAGAAAGTCAAAAAACTTTAAGTACATTTCCCAAAAATTGTTATAAGTTCGCATTTTTTAATATTTTTCGGAAGAAAACAACACAGACTGGTTTATAATGAGATAATTTTTATTTTCCACATATATGACACATGTTTTTTGTAGATTTCTATTTTATTTATTTATATAATAAGATATATTTATGACACGTTTTTATGACAACTGTTGACACATTTTATAACTTGTTACACAATTATTTATTATATACACACACTTTTTTATGATTGCTTGACACGGAGGTGACATCACTCTGATCCTTAGCATCTTATTATAATCAGCAAATGTTACTTTTCAAACATTAAAGAATAATAGTGAAAATATTTAAGCTACTAATCATCACTCCATGGGCAGAAATGACTTAGCAATTTTTCTTAAACCCACCAAGGGATGAATTCATCTGAGCTTGCCTGAAATAATGTGGTTTCACAGGCTCTAACTCTGTAACAGCGCTTCCTTTCATTCAACATTTGTTTTCTCTGTCATCTTTACTGAATAGCCTTTTTTCCAGACTTGTTTTAATACATGTTTCTTTTTTATTATGCAACCTTCTTTTTCATATTACTAATATAGATTCAAACAAATAGGATTGATTTAATAAAAATAACTATTCTCTTATCAAAGTGAATGTTTCATGAGCATAGTTGATAAGATGTTGCTGTGTTCACTTCAATCAGCAAGTAATGTGGCAGCAAAAATCCTGTTTTAAAAAAAAATATACTTATACATGGTTTGGTATTCAACGTGAACACAGCTTCTCCTTATTTTCTATCCCTCACTTGACAAAGTGAACATTCACATTGCTACAGCCTCTAACTATTTAGTAATTCCCCACCAATGTGTCTAATGGGCTTATTTAAAAAAAACTTCCATCCAGTATATAGCAGGGTGGATGCACATTAACAGCTGTGCAGTGCTAAACAGAGGCAATGGGGCTGATGACCTGGGGCTTGGTGTAAACCCTGTTTGCCTGAGTTTCAAAATCCTACTCATAATTGTGACCAACACACTCCTCTCTGGACCAAATCAGTTGTGTTGGGGCTTCCCAGCCCCTTTGTGATGTGTAGCTGTGGTGCAGGGAATGTACCCACTAGAACTGATTAGCCCAGAAGAGGGGGGGTGTTGGTCACAGTTTGGAGTGTACTTGGGTTAACTCTTTCAGTTCTTTAGCACTTCTGCCTTGCATCACTGCAGTCTCTGGCTCAAATCCTGGTCAGGACACTATCTGCAAAGAGTTGGCCATGTTCTCCCTGTGCTTGTGTGGGTTTTCTCCGGGTACTTACGTTTCTGCCCAGAAACTGCCCAGTACTCCAAAGACATGCTGGAATGTTATTTGGCTTGTGTCTAAATCCACCCTGTGTATAAGATAAAGGCCTTAGATTGTAAGCTCCTCACGGACAGAGACTGATGTTAATGTGCACTAAGTTTTGAAGCCCTGTGTAAATTGTTGGCGCTATATAAATACCAATAACAAATAAATAAATAAACATTGCGATGTGTAATGAGTCCTAGAGAAGCATTGTGTTGTCCTGCTTAACTGGAGTCTGCTAGATTAAGAGTTTCAAGTGTAGGACTAAATTTATATGGTGGATTTGGGGTGATTATAGAATAGTTATTTAAACAAAAATGATTTTTTTTAAAGGCCTTTTTTGACCATCTCTTGAGCGTTAAAGCTAAATCTAATGATATATTGTCCTATTACCCAGCATACAGTCCAGGAGATAAATAATGAGTTTCAAAAGTAAAATATATTTTATGTAATGGTCTTTATTTTTTCTCCTACAATTTCAGAGAGAAGAAGAATAGTAATTGAAATAGAGCAAGAAAGATATTTCAGATATGTAACTACAGTTCAAGTTTGTTACATTTTCTCAAGCTGCTTTTTTCTACAGTATTTGAATAAGAATAAAAATAAAACATATGTGCTTTTCTCAAGAAGGTAATCAGATTATACTAACCAATGTTCCATTTGTATGTATAGTATCTATTACTGATATACTTGCTGACTTTACATTTGCAATTACTTGCTTTCATTTGTTATAATTACCTTACTTGACTTTCTGAAAGTACTGGAAGTACAAAGTAGTCAGGGAAATTGTGTGATTGGCATAGAGTACAGCTGTTTATGGTATTTTAAAATTCAAAACAGAACAAATTGAGACAGTTAGATACATTTACCTACCCTATTTCCACTGCTCACGGCTTGAAGAATAGGATGGAAATAACTAGTTAATTTGCTTTAACATTCAGAAACACACTAAGGAGGTGCTGGGGGTGCAATATTTAAAGTGACACTAAACTCAGGAGTTAAATTTTAAGAATGCATTCAAGTACCCTAATTATTAACAAAAATGTATCTTATTTGTGTATCACTCGGCTGTAGATCCTCATATCATCTCTGAATTGGTGCTGACACTGTCCTTCCTTCTGGAGGGTGGCTTCTTTTGTTTGCCATGGTCCCTGTGTGTGTTGTAAAGTAGTCACTGCTCCAACCTCATTCCCATGATGGACTACAATCTCAATACAAATTGGTAAACTAAACATGCGACTGTAGTACACCACTGGAGCTTGAGAGGCTCCTCTTTCTGAAGAGCACAATACTTTTCCAACAGAGCGGTGAGTTTATTGGGCCACATTGATTTATGGTATTTGGGACTACAACAAACTATGTAGATGATGAGTGGAGATAGTGGGGGTTATTAGATCAAATTATACTTGGTGCTGGAGGATGATAATAAGTGATTTATAGGAGATGGTATATGGACCAGTGGTTGTGTTTTAAATAGACCTTGTTTCCTGGGGGAGCTTGTTATGTATATGTTGTCCAGTACAGGGGTTTTAAACCTCAATATATTCTGTATATGAGTGGATGTATTTCTGTGTAGAGGTATTTGATGGTTGGAATATGGTAGTCTATAAGGTCACTGGAATTATCTAGATGGTAGGAGCAATTATGGCAATTAGTAGCTTATGAAGTTATTATATTTACACGGTTTGTGTTTGTTTATTTATTTGTATACATAGCTCTGGCCTAATGAGTCCCCTACCTTGAATCCTAAAATAGTAATTTAGACATCAGTGGATTGAGTGGAAGTCCACTCCTCAAATTCAGGATGTAAGGGGTTTTGGAAAGGTCCTTAAGCTATATATTGGATGACTATGAACACTCAACTAGTGAACATAAATAAATTTACATCTAGATTGGTACTGACTAAGTGGACCATCTTGCCGACTTCTCTGCTATCTGTGCTCCTCCCTGTGCTCCTCCCAGGCTCTTCGGCAGCGAGGGGAGGTGGTTTTTTCCCATTTCTAGGCCAGATAAGTCCCCTTGCATTATATGTGTACTTCATAGTGAGTGCCGATAAGTAATGGGTATATACAAATATATGAAACAAAAATTATGTGCATCATTTTGTTTATGTTTTGGTTGTGTTTGACAAGCCTTTGTGTCTTTTTAAAAATTTTTATTTCACTGAACAGTTTGCTCTCTATTCCCCGAAGAAGCATTGTTGGAAACGTGCCATCTGCCACAAGATGCTATCAAGCAATACAAGATCTAAATATCTGGCAAGCATGTTGTATGAATTTGACTAACTGTACCATAGTATGACCGATTGTAAATGTGGTAGTGGAGGGTAGAATAAAACTATAAGGGGAATGCAATGTGAAAAAATTTATCATTTTAACCTGTGGTCACAAAAAAGAAGTTTGTTTTATAATTGTTAAAAAGGTATATGCCCCTTGTAAAACCCCAATATTTCTGACTATGTGATAACCAAAGACCTGTCAACACACCACAACGATCTCCCACCAGAACTATTGCCACAAACTGAATATGTTTGTAAAGCCATATTGTTTGTTGTTGTTTAGGATAGAGTAGGTAAGGGTTAAAATCCCTTTGTCCCATTATATAAGTATCCCTGTGCTTACATTTCACATTGCCACTCTGTACATGTGATCAGCCTTGAGCTGTTTTTAACTATTTCACCACAAGACAAACATAAAAAAAAAAAATTAAAAAAAAAAAAAATGTAAAAATAAACTTTTTTTTCCAGTTTTAGCAGTGAGAATTTTAAAACATATCAGGCTCAGTTAACCAAGCTTTAACATTTATGTATAGCACAAACTTTTTTTGTTTGGACAGGTTATTTTTGCTATCTGTGTTTTCATGGGGAGATTTCCCATTAATTCTTGTTCTGGGAACACAGCAACAAATGAGAGAAATTCTCTTAAGTACTCTAATAAGTACTTAAACCCCATAAGAGTTATTTATTTTCTGAAAGCACAGACCCTGTAAAATAAAATGGCAGCAGTTTCAAATTTGCAAGTTACATACTATTAGTGCATCTCTTGATCAAACCCCAAATTTCTGTCAAAATTTTATAAATATAATTGGTAATTTTAGTGCACAAAATACACTATACTACCCATTTAAAAAAAATATAAAATATGAAGTTATTCTGAGTAATAAATACCCAACATGCCAAGCATAAATGGTCTGGTATGATTTGGGGAGGGGACTCCACGCTTTTTTTATTTTAACCTTTAACAACAATTCCGAACAACATTTGGAAAACATTTCAGATGCATTCGAATTTCCTTATAAGAACATTTTTATTCAAAAGTTCAAATGCATCCGAATGTCAGAATTTCTGAAAATTCATACGAATTTCAATTTGGAACAAAAGGATTTGCACATGTCCAGTTTACAGAACTGTATAACGCCTGAAGAAAGGATTTTAGGCATTAAATTAGCCAATAAAGGAGATCATTTACACTGCTATATACACATATAAGAGTCATTGCTATATGCTCATATCGGGGTCACTGATATTTACACATAGTGGGGGTCACTGTCAAATACATGTCTCCAGGGGTCACTGGTATATACACAGATCAGTGTCACTGCCCTATACACATAACCAAGGACACTGCTATTTCTCAACAAAAGTCTTGTTTTAAAAGCGACCGTTGTCCGTAAAACAACCATAAAATTAATGAAAAATAGACCCTAATAAACTTAGCTCTCTGTCTAAATTATGTGTGTAGAAAAAAAAAGTTACATAGTTAGTCATGTTAAAAAAAAGACACAAGTCCATCAAGTTCAACCTATATGAATAACAGTATTATAGAATATTTCTATTTTAAAAAAATTATCCTTTGTCCTCAGGATAATGTGTCTGTATGACTGTCACTTGTGCCACAGTAATTTATAGTATTTTGTGCGCACAAAGAATGTGGCATATGTGTGCAGTGTATAATGCAAGTAGACTCAGACTCTACTTATCTACACCCCTCTAAGCCACATGCAATATTCAGTCCAATGCAAACCATATGTCGCCACAGCATGTGCAAAGCGCCACGTTTTATCAGATTTTATCACTGCACTGATGTGTCTTTCTCGGGAGGTATGTATTATGTGATGATGAGATTTGATTTAACATAGCTATGCAGCATTGTATTGTTGTCGCAACTTGTTAAGCTCTTACTGACTAATATTTTTGTAGTTGTGGCACAATATGCTCTGGCTGCGAAATATAGCTGTTTATATTTCTTAATATAATTTGCTATGATGACCTTGTATAATATGTTATAATAGTATCATAATATAATGTACTATGGCAGAATAGTATGCTGTCACCATCCAGGTACCACAGTTTTTCCCCAATTGAGCCCATTTTTTTTACTAGGTGACAACCCTTTGACAAAATGTATGTCATGCCTTGCTTCTTGGAGTCTGACAGGCTTTGCCATTGCACAACTAACTATATTGAAAGATGTGTTTTGTTGCTTTGTTAACAGAAGCCAAATATGATGAGGGCACTGTATTTAGCATTTTATTTAGGTGAGTCTGTGTATTTTTTTAAAGAGTAGTTATTTGTTTAGCTCATGAGGCCCCCCCGCCTCTC
>NW_017306636.1:489591-518558 GCF_000935625.1 Nanorana parkeri
AGCCCTATCTGTCCTCTAAAAAACTATATATAATATGTGTGGGTACATTTAGTAAGAAAGTATATTACTGCTGTGGAAGAATCACACAGCAAAAATGTAAAAAATGTGTCAGTCATTTATGAACAGAACCTGAAAACTAGCTCAGTCATGAAAGTTTTTTTCCTTGTAAGAAATTTGCCATGGGTATCTGCTATGGATAGGATGGATGTATGTGCATAAGTTAAAAAAGTTGAAAAAGTTTAACGGGTGTATGTACCAATAGTTGGTACATAAACAATCTTTTTTTATATGTATATTTAATGTTTTATCTAATAAAAAGGTTCCTAATCAAAATATTTGAAACAACCTTATTATACAATCTTAAAGTGACACTAAACGCAGGAGTTAAAAATGCATTCAAGCACCTTAACTAGTAACACAAATGTATCTTATTTGTGTATCACTCGGCTGTAGAGCCTCAAATCATCTCTGAAATCATGCTGTCACTGTCCTTCCTTCTGGAAAGGGTCTACTTTTTTCACATGGCTCCTACCCCTGTTTCCCCGAAAAAAAGACCTAAGCCGAAAATAAGACCTAGTACTATTTTTGGGAATTGCTAAAATATAAGACCTACCCCAAAAATAAAAGGGGGAACTTGAAGAAGCGTAGGAGAGAATCAGCAGTGCCAATGAAGCCAGCGCTAGAGGAAGTGAAGCCGCACCAGAGGGAGCAGACCAGCATAAGCCTCTATGCCTCCTCTATTGGTTAGCAAATTGCTCTTGGAAAGGTACGGCACCCCTGATTGCCCTGATCACCATATTTTTGTGAATAAAATAAATGAATAAGTGGGGATTGTTGTACATTAAAAAAAAGACCTACCCCGAAAATAAGACCTAGTGTGTTCTTTTGAGCCCCAAAAAATATAAGACAGTGTCTTATTTTCGGGGAAACACGGTATGTGAATTGTAAAGCAGCCATGGCTGTAAGATTGCTCCGGTGATTCACTACAATCTCATGTGTAGTTTATTAAATTGTGTTAAAGTTATAGTCCAATACAGGAGCGAGCTTGGAGCGGTGGCTACTTTACAACGCACACCGGCACCATATATCTTCTTGGTACATGTGTTTTATAGTACAGAAAATTATTAACTCCCTGTGAATGTTTGGTGATTGCCACATTTACTTCTTTATAAATATGTCCCATGTATCACTTTTGCCATTATAAAGAGGTTAAATATCCTGCACAATCTGTGGAATTATGTGTCTTTGTTGTTGTTCAGTTGTTTAAATTTAATTATTTACATACTACTATTTCAACCTCTGCAGTGTCAAACTACCACCTGTTATATTAAAAGATTGATCTACTACTTCCTGGCAAAGTTTACTTCCAGGTTCAGCCCTTGTGCTCCCTTTATCACTACCCTGCTGCTTGATAGAGGTGGGAATGCTGATTCTTTTTCCAATGAACAAGCTGGAGATGTAACATAGGAAGCTACATTGCTGATTCAGGAAACAAGTACGCCACCTGCATGGCTTTGCCTTGTGACAGAGATGTGTAAATCACAAGACAGAAATACATCTTGCAATATGAGCCAGCTCTACCTTTTCAGTCTTCTACTTCTCACATATATGTTACACTGCAAAATGCATAAATGGTTAGAAGCAGAGGCATCCCTAAACATTTAGCACACTCCTAGCAACCTTGGATGCTCTGGCCAGAAAAGGGGGCAGCAGGCTGCCTCATTATAGGGGCAGCCCTGGTTAGAGGATGTGCTCAATGAAGTTTACACCTTATGAACGTATTGCAGTATTTAACACTGGACAAAAGCAGGTGTGCAGTACACAACCTCCCAGTAAAATGTCAGTCTTATTTAAAGAACGCAATGAAACCAAGTACTTTAGTTTTCAGTAGTTTTATTGAAAAAAAAACGCCTCTTTTGTTTCAGAAATAAATAAAAATATAAGGCAGTGAAATTCACAATTTGCAGTTAAAATTTTTCAAACAGCAAATCTATTTTCATAGTCTTGCAGGTAATTTCAAACTGCTTTGAGAACTAAGGAACACTATATTCTGAAATTTGTCCATACTAAATATACAGCACAAACATGCAATTCCATTTTCTGCAGGACTGACTGCAATTTGGCATACATGTAACTGTTAATGTGTCTACAATATAAACCTGCACCCAACTGGCGCACTAAGTTTAGCTATGTTGAAAGGTTTCTGGATGCTTAGAAGGAGGCAGCATACAAAAAGCAGTATATTCCCTACAAAGTATAATGCAGGCTTGAGAAGAAGTGTACATGTTGTACAAAGGAAACAGTTTGTTTAATGGGCATCATAAGGCTGGCAACATGATCTAAGAAGCATGGATGTGATGTCATTGTGCTGACACAAAGCCACTGTGAAATGTGCTCTAAATTTAGGTTTCTGCTGTATAACATTTTATAAAATTTTGTATCTTTACTCACACATTTGGAAAAACGCAAAAGCACAATGTATTTTACAAGCATTTAGACAAGCATGGGACAAGAAGCGTCATACTGTTCCTACGGTGAGATATATTGCAGCATACCCATAAACAAGGTATGTGTACATATTGGCAAGTGCATTTCATGATTGCAGTATCCTGTAAGGAAATTGGAAAGCATGCTATCCACTTACTCTGCATCTATTGTTTGACTGTTGTAACCAAGTAAATGACACATATAGAGTATTAAATACAAAACATTTTATGATTTCACTACATTCTTTCTTAAGGATCTTCTCCATCGCATATGTTCAGCATAGTCAGGCTGCATGTCATGTCCATAATCCTCATCATCTGGTCTTTCTGGTGGCATTTGGACTACGTAGGGTTCACTGTCAGGATCAATTGGTCCACTTTCAGGCTGGTAAGGTTCTGGTCAAAAATATTTGTCCGATTGAACAAAATAATTATCTCATGATATTAATCCATGGACATATTTATTGTATGATACATTTTGCCTTTTTTAAACACACATGTCTACATATATATTGGCATTCTATATATAGGCGAAACTATATATAGATATACCTATATGTATATGATATTAGCTTAGCAATCTGTTTAATTCTAAATTCTTGTGTATATGCAAGCTAGTTAAATGTAACTTGCATACCTTTCAAGACATAAAAATGCATTTGATTTTGCCGTGTTTCACAGTTTCAATGCATTTCTAATAGTTAGATGCTTTCTTATTATTGATCAGTTAGAAGTCAGTGTATTATCCATTAGGGACAGATATTTTAGTGAAAGATTACACATTGTATAATAAAATGCATTTTGTATTGGATTATACATTGTATAATACAACAAGTTTTGTATCGGAACATGGTGAGTGTTAGCTGAAATAATTTACAATTAAATTGTCATGATTGATTCTAATATGCAATAATAAATAATGTAATACATAATGCTAGAGGCATTGTCAATAAGTCATCAATATATATTATAACTTTCAGCTACATACAATGTTAAATGCTTTAGAGGTTATGTCATTACTCGGTTTGCCTGAAAAGCAATAGCACCGTAGAACTTTCAAAGGGTTGAAGGGTCAATGGTTATTCTAGCAGATAGCAAGCAGCAGGCTTTAATGTATTAGCATCATGTAAAATAATGTTAACTGATTTTAGTGGATATGTTGTCATACAAATCATTTACAAGCCACATTAGTTTTATTATTTACATAAATCATTTCTATTTCCATATGTTAAATCTCTATGTAAAAGGGCTGCTTTAGATACAGTAGTTAGTGTCTATATTGACCTCTCATATAACTGAGGCCCTGTATTTTGTTCTTGACATGGCTTTTTTTCGCTACAGAAATGCAAACAGGCTTTGTAAGCTGACATCGCTGTCTTGGTTTCCATTCGAGTGTTGTTAGTATAGAAAACAGTTCCCCTTTTTTTGTGATGGCAATACAAGTCATTAACTATATCCATGGTGAAATTTCCCAAAAAAATCATTTCAGAGTAAGCACGTGCGCAATCTCAGAAACGCGATTTTCATCAATTCAAACTGTAAGCAGCACTGGAGACTAAAATGTGTTAGCCGGAACCTGAAACAGGTCAAATAGGTTGTTAGTGTTTAAAAGTAAGAGATGCAAAATACATTGTTTTCCACCTAAATACAGTACAGATTTTAGTTCAAGCATTCATACTGTATATAAAGTACAAGGAAACTTACACATGCGTTTCTGCACCCATTTGTGTACCTATTTTACCTCTTTGGAATGTATGTTTTTGGAGACAGGGTAGTGTTTTGGGGTATGAATAGACTAGGGGATGGGACAAAAGGAGCTTGGTAAAACTGTGCTCAATGTCACCTACTGACTTCATAGTAAAACATCTTCCTTGGTGTAAACCTTTTTTGTGTTTGTGTTGTGTTAAACAAACCTTTGTTGTGTTTATTGAAATAAAACATTTAAATAATAAAAATAAAATTAAAATACTGCTGCAGTTTGCGTAGGAGCTTACTGTTAACACCATACTATGGCCCATCACTATGTCTGGCAGCCTCACTGGCCAATAGGTATGTGTAGGAGGCAGGAAGGGACCCGCAAGCTTTAACACTATCAGAAAGTGCTGAAGTTTTGCTTGTCAAAACCTTTGTACCAGGAGGGTTTGGGAAGCTGCTATAGGTATGCACAGGCACCTCTCCGGGCCTGTGCCTTATACCTACAGCAGTTTTTTAAAGCTATTCTATCTTAATTAAAATACATCAGGAGACAGACGGGTATTTGGCCATGTTTATATTACATTTGTGCAAATTAAATACATGTGTTAGATACATCTATCTATGACTACCCAGTCAAATGTATATAGGCATACATAAAAGCAAGGAGAGGAAAACTACCATTAGAAAAATATAGGGGATGCCTTTGCTGAAAATGCTAGTTCCATGGCATTATGCTGACCTTCTTCTTTTAGTACTTTCTGAACCATTACCCTGAATAAAAATGCAAGGCATAAGGTCTGCCTTTACTTGCTGCAAGCTCTTTCTGGTTCAGTAATTTAGAAAGTATTGGAGCCAGGGACAGCCCACATCCAACATTTTGAGAAGGAGGTCAGCAATGGCAGTCTCTAAACTTCTCTCACAACAAATTTGCTTCTAAAAGGCCTTCAGGTTTAAGCACCTTGCTTGAGCAGCATTGTCAGCCACCCAGACAAATGTATTTTAACAGTGCGGTGAAAGTGTTGTGGTGCCACAACTTACTTTTTTTTAAATGTATAAATTCATTCCTAAAGTAATTTACATTCACTATAAATGATTATATTTATTGTTTGTGAATCACCATTTAGCAAGAAATAAAATAAGCAATGAAAAAGTAACCAGAATTGTTATATTAACCACTTCAAGACCAGGTGTTTAGACCCCCTTCCTGGCCAGGCCATTTTTCAGTATTCAGCGCTGCGGTACTTTGACTGATGTTTATTCCGTCATGCAGCGCTGTACTGAAATGAATTTTATACCATTTTTTGGGGACAGATAGAGCTTTATTTCGGTGGTATTTAATCACCACTGGGGTTTTTATTTTTTACTATAATTAGGAAAAATTACAGAAAATTTGGGGAAAAAAAAGTTTTTTTTAACAATTGTTCAAAAATAAAAATCATACTAGCAAAAGTATTACATCCTAAAAGCATCTGCAAGTCATTAAGATGTTATAGTTGGTAACATACCTGGATATCCTTGACCATTGTAAGGAATACTTGCACATAATGAAGCATCACAATACCCAGATGGACCAGCAGAACCTCTAATTCCTTGGTTACCCGGCCGGCCAGGAGGTCCAGGAGGCCCTGTAGAGCCTGAAGAACCTGGTGGTCCAGTTCTCGAATCGCCTGGTGGTCCTGATTTTGAAAGAGAAATATAAAATCCTGTAAGATGTTTTTTCTATTGTTTTAAACCAGAGCTAATAATGCATTTGGCACCGAAACTGTCTAGACATATAATAGTACAATGCTAGAGCAAAAAAATTAGTCTACATGTGTTGTCAATGAAGACACCACCAAATTAACCAAGACATGATAGGATCTCGGGCTATATATACATTTTTTTTTCAAAGCACCCACACAATGTCTACTTTGCTGAAGATCAGATTTAGCGAGACATGGACAACTTACAAGCATCAGTGAATTATTTGGTTTGTTTCCACATCTAAGTTATAATGACCTCTAGGGAAACTTCATGCATAGAAAAGCACACTGCAGTCTAAGTAAAATGTACTAGTGCATCAACTCTGCTACTCTGTGGCCCAAGGGCAGATGAAATCATGTTTTCTTTGGAACAAGTACTATTATGGTTAGCTAGAATGTAAATCTTGAATCAAGTGAGGATAAAATTGTTGTAAGCTTCTTGTACATTTTGTAATTAAAAAATTGTGTTTTAACTACTTATTAAAGACAGAAACAGCCAGAAAGCTATTTTGCCAGACTTTGGCAGATATTCAAGATAATAACAAGTAATAGATTAGGGGACTGCAAGCTTAGAATGGAGCACTATTTGTAAAGTTGTATGTAATCCAGTAACCGTTATAAAGCACACTGAGAAATACAGGTTTAAAAGTAAAATGAATATATCTGTTTCTATACTAAAGTGTTCCATATTTACTTTGACAAAGCACAGTTGGTTCAGTTGACTTTATCAAGCAAAGTACTACATTTGTGGCTATGTATTAAGGTTTTTCAATTACAAACAAGGAACATATATTAATAAGCAGAGTGAAAGATTAGAACTTGGCAAAACACAACATTCTTCCATAACAAGACCTCCCAATATTGACCTATCTCCTATAATAAGAAAAGAGCACCAATTCCTTATATTTGATTATCCAACTGAGAACTTAGGTCATCCTTTTTGTTTTAGGGCCTACATTTCTGACTGACAAATTTAAAAACATATGTGAACATCTTACTGTTGTTGAGAATCCTTTAGAAGTTTTTTTCTGAAATTAGCAGTTCTTGATTGCACAACTCCCTGCTCTCTATTTTAAGAAACTACTGTTATCTAGCTACATAAGGACTCGTCATTAACAACTGGTCCAGATTTATCAGAATGTCACATAGGCCATGACTAGGATGACAGAGTATTAGCGGTTGACAGGATTTCTATTCATTTGTACATTTTTTTTAAATCTTACCTACATGTCTGAAAAACATTATTTTAATAAGAAAGTTACTGTGAATGTATGCTAAGGAGGAAAATTGAAATTCACCATTAGGTATTGCTGAGTTTGTAGCATTTTGTGACCACACAGGAAGTGATTAAATCTTCTCTGGGGGGATAAAGGCAGTGGTAAAACATGAATTGTGTTCTAACCCTTCCCCTAGTCTACATTAAAAGTGTTTGCTGTTGTATTCATCTGTTGAAGAGATTCTCCATCTCTCCCAGTGAGCACTCATGATGTGAGCACAAATCTCCTAAGTGGGGTCACAGACATTAATAAACACTTGGCAAAGTTTCCAAATAGAACATGCCTCAAACAGGGCACAGACATTTTCTATAGGACTGACAGTGCCTTAGGTAAGTGGGGGGACGGGTTGAGGGTAAGGGCTGTGAATGGCACCATGCCCCATGTTACACCTAAATATGGATGTAACAAGGAACATGGTAGTAAAGGTGGAATTAGCCACAGGTTCAGTCAAAGGTTAATGTTTAAGGGTTTATTTATGATTTGTTATCTAAGTGGAGCACTAAGTATTGGGGTCAGCCTAAGGATCAGTTTAACCCCTTCTCTGGCATTGAGGTAACTGCTATATTAATAATAAATGCTTATTTTACGCAGTACTCTTTTACTCCTGTCTGTTGGCTTACCGGAAGTAATTTGGGTGCTTATAAATATAGGTATATTTATAAATATACTGGATGCTTTCAGAAAATATATAATGATTTGGGGAGTTTTAAATATCCTCCAAGCCTGTACCCTTAGTAAAATTACCTGGCAGTAAAAAGGCTAAAGTTTTGGTTGGAGAAGCATTTTTCCCTACTTATTTTGGCTCTAAAACCCCCATGCCAGTAGCTACCAGGTGCAAGATTCTAGCTGGTGAAAAGCAGCAAACCTTGATGATGTATGCAAGTAGAAAGCTACAGGAAATGTTATTTTATTAAATACAATAACAATTTTCTACCTCACGAGCAGGTAGATCATTTTTTGTACTGACCTGGTGGTCCAGGGAGACCTCTGGGTCCTTGGGATCCAATTCCAGAATTGCCCCTCTCTCCTTTTTCTCCTGGTATTCCTAGGTTAAATGCAACATGGTATAATATTTATAGTACACTAGTGCAGCAATACATTTGGTGACAAATACTTTCAACCTTTCTATATATGACAATCCTATGCTTGTACAAATGTACATAATATCAAACTAATTTCAGATGGTAGTCTATTTGTTTTTAGATTAATATCAGAGTATAATTTTCAAAGATTTGGTCTTTTCTATTAATATTAGGAGCTGTTTTATATACCTCTTTCTCCAGGTGGTCCTTGAGCACCAGGTGTTCCTGGGAATCCAGATCTTCCTGCAGGTCCAGGTTCACCTCTCATACCATTACTGCCTGAAGGACCAGGTGGACCAGGGGGTCCAGGTTGATTGCGATTGGAATAATAGTCATTTGGAATCTGGTTCAAAATCTGATTAAATCTGCTCATTTGACCTTAAAAGACAGAAAAGATATACATCTTACTAAAAAGATAAATTATCATCATACCTCTATACCTTCATGTAATTTAAACATTATTTAGAGCAGTTTTTAAAGTGGTTTAGAAGTTAAAGATCAGATGTCAGTATGTTTTATGACTGTAAATGTTTTATATATGGTATAAGAGCATGTAAGTGGAACAACCTCCAAGCATAAGTGGTAACAAAACATTTTAAATATGCGTGGTACAGAATAAAGTCTGGGATTTTACTCAAAATGAAAATTTCCAGGCTGGGTGGGCCAAATGCTTATCTGCATTAAACTTCCATCGACATTGGAGTTTTTTTGGCATTGAAAGTTCTGCAGTAGTGCTGAAAGGCAATCATTAACCAGTGATACTGACATTCTATAGTATACATAAAAACACGTCTCCTTTCTTCCCCAGTATCGAACTCATCATATAGAAAGTAATGTAAAAAGCATGTGAAGGGGTAACCACAGAAGCACTGAAGTCATTATGACATTATCCATGAACTTAAAATTTCCCGCTACTGAAACAGTCTGGGTTTCTAAATGAAGGTATTTATATTGTAAAAGCACAGAGCTGACAAGATGGAATACACATTTTAACTTCTGCAAGCCCTGGCTAACTATGAAATAGAAAGTTAAAAATGTGCCTTGGTACTTTTGTTCAGTGGAGAGGTTTTATTTTTTAAGTGTGTCTATTTAGGTGTTCCATGTATGCTGATTTGAAATATATTACATGCGGTTTACCAGTTTAAAAGGAAATCACCTGCTTGGGACCCATATGTGTAAATAGATAGGGTTCCCAACTTCAACAATGTATTTGTAATAATGAGGAATCTCTGCTTTTGAGATTGTGTAGTAAAAATAAAGTTCCTTAAATTCCATAAACACTACTTTTCTATGTGCCAACATCGTTATTTTATCTCTAATTAATGCAAAACACTAATAATTCTGTACTATGAAAATATGTTCAGTCTTTACACATTCAAAAGTCTATCATTAGGAATACAAATATTTATTTTCATCAAACAATGTAATGTTCTTATTCATTCAGACTAACCACAGGGTTCACAAAAGCTCTTGCATAAATAACTGCCATATGTAGATAAATCTACTGTTTTTCTTAGGCTCATGCTCAGCTTTATTCCCAGTCTTTTTAAAGGCTTTATGCCGGGACATTTCTTTATACAGCCACCCTCCTGTGTTTTATTGTCCCATAAATCACACATATTATGGATGCCATATCAGGAAACACATTAGTCCTTGCTGTGAACCAAACCTAATGTCCTTTTTCAAACCAGTTTCCAATTTCTTTCCATGATCTAAACCATAGTGTATTAGCTAGTTTTCTACAAAATATGCACTATAGTATGCTTTTGTGACTGAGGCAGGGACATTGGATTGTGATCTCTTTCAAAGGCAGATACTGGTGTATAAAAATGTAAAAAAAATAAAATAACTATAAGCTATTGTTTATATTATTTATAATAGCTAGTATAAATAATAATTATAATTAATAGATACTAAAGCAGGTAGCCTATTACCTGCTTTAGCCTTGCATTGCCTACACTCTCCTCAGGAGCACAACATCTTCTACTCCGTCACAGATACTGTCATTTACAGAATGACAGGGATTCTGCAGTAACAGCTGCAACCGAGCCCTTCTTTGAAGGTGTCAAGGTGGGGGTGATATATGTTGATTCCTACTTCCTATTTCCCTATTCTGCACCTACAATATTGGAATGTATGCTGAGTTAAAAAAAAAAAAAGCTATAGATCACCTATGGCAGAGGCAAGAAAGTTGATTATGGCCAGCACAGGGGCAATGACACTTCCTTGTGTGTTCACTTCAATTGGTCATGTAATGTAATTTCACATGATCACAAGGATCATTGGCTCTTGTGTTGGCCCTATAGCAACCCTGCACAGCTCTGCTGTAGAGCCTGAACTTTTCCACTTACTGCACTCTGCACTCTGCATCATTGCAAGTTGACTTTGGGTCAGTAATGTGTAAAGTAAGTAAAGTAATTCAGTAGCTTATGCCACAATAACAAGATATTCTGGTATTACCATGGTGTTAGGTGTCTTGAGTTAGGTACTAAGCAATATCAAACAATCTAAATCACAACACATCCAATGCTATAGAAACAGCACATACAAAGGCAAAGTTTGATCTTCCTAAAAACTATGAGCATTATCGGCTTCTCTCTTTCATTGTCAAAGTTTAACTGAACAAACTGGAGATAGAAGCTGATTGGTTGTCATGGGCATCTGCTCCAGATTCTGTCTGCTACTGTTTTGATAAATTACCCCTTATGTATATTACCACTTACCTAACTCATGCACAAGTGACAAAAGGAGTAGTTAGTGAATATTGTTGGTGAATGTCAGTTGTTACCCAAGCTTTGGCATAGGAGTGGTATATTGATCCTAAAAGTGTATTTCTACTTTTGTAGCCAATTTCTTGATTATTATTTTTCATTATGTTGTGTGAATAGGAACACAAACATATAGAGGGTTTTTCTTCATTTTGATTGCAAGAGTGGAAATACAATTTAAAGTGACATTGAAGTCACAACCCCCCCCCCCCCCATCAACTGGTGCTGTTCCCTTATTCAGTGCTGACTGCTGTGTCTTCTGTGTCCCACGGTACCTGTCCCACATGCATGCTCACGGCTGCGTGCATTCACTTACACTGTGTTTCTCCTCTGCCCCCCCCCCCCCCTAAAGATCTCCACTGCGCATACGCCCACCCCATCATCCTGCACGGCCACTCAAGAATCTTTAGATCTTCAGATGGGAGTGAGCGGCGGAGACACAGTTAAGTAATTACCTATTTGGTAATTTTGTTTATTTTTTAATGTTTTTGCATACATCTACTGCTTGCTAGCAGTAGATATATGTAAAAACAAAAGTTACTTTAATACTACTTTAGTACTTTAGGGCTCAAATAGCACAGTAAAAAATTAGCATGCTTACTTTGCTTTGTGGCACATTGAATTAAAATGTCTTGCATTGATACTGCATTCCCATTCACTTTAATAGCTCTTCCAGGTAGTAACCCTACATTACACATGCACTAGTGTTTTTAAACCTTTTTTATGCTGTGCTTTTTGTAAATGCACTAAGAACCAATAAAATGCCCATACAGTCAAGGCAGAGAATTTCAGAGAAAGGGAAGATTGATGCAATGGAAAGTTAGTTATTACTGAAACTGATTGAGAAGTTTTAATTTTTTACTGCAATCTCAGGTTTACATTAAATCTAACATAAGGCTGTATTATTTCTATGATTAATTCATTTCTTTTATGTGTACTTTGCACATACATATAAAACAAAACTGAATATGATTTTTCACTTACTGTTTATCATTTGTTCACAAACTTGCCTTGCCACTGCTCTCATCATATTCTGAGAAGCAATATCTCCCTAAAGACAAAAAACATATAGTAGGCCAGGTCATTAACATAATGTACAGTTTAACTATGCGGTCATAGGTAGACAATTTACAACATAAGTAAATCTATAATGATTTATTTAACTTACTCTGTCACCCTTATCTCCTTTTTGTCCTAGTGGACCCTATAAAAGAATGATATGTTACTTTGTGTCAGCTATAAAGAATAAGGCAATCACATTTAATAAACATTTCGAAAAAGTTACGGTGTATTAGTGATATGTAATATTTCCTGTATCTGTAAAGCCTGTATATTAGGACCTTATATAACTACAATATTTGTAATATATTTATTGAAAAAAACAGAAGTCTAAGAGGTGTCTCAGAGAGTATGAGATTAGCAGCACTGAACTATGTATAAATGTGTATTTAGCTATCTGTAAATACAGCATTAGTAAAATGTGCTTGCTCTGTAAATAGTATCTCACCATCATCTACTGTGGGGGGCAAGTGAATGGAAACGTCAGTGGGTGACCCAGAGCTATGCTTAAAAAGTATGTAAACCCTAACATTGAACCTCTCTTTTTTCCCCTTTGGTCTGTTAAATATAAAATGGAAAGCATTTTGTTTTATTTGTTTGATAAGTGCGAAAAAGAAACCTATTTATTTTATTACAGATATTTATATAATGTCATCAGTTTATCCAGTACTTTTACATACAGTCCATTCACATCAGTCTCTGCCCTCAAGGAGCTTACAAACTAGGGCCCCTATTGCACATGCTTGCATATTAGGGCCAGTTTAGTGAGCTGATAAATTAACCAACCCGCATGTGTTTGGAGTGTGTGAGAAAACCAGAGTTCCCGGAAAAAACCCACACAAGCACGGGGAGAAAATGGTATGAACCAAGGACCCCAGGCTGCAAGGCAGAAATGCTAACTACTGATCCACAGTACTGTCCCTGTTGATCATGTCAGAAATTCAGAGCTGCCCTCTGCCTAATACTCACTTCCTGTGTTGTCTCTAAAAGAGTAATTATCCCTACCAGTCCCTATCTTGGGACTACACTATGAATAGCTTTTATGTTCTGGGGTTTAGAGAGAAGGTTGGTTTGGGTAGTTTGGCAAGAGAAAACTCGGCAGGGCTTACAACACTCAGTCCACAGAAATTATGTGAATTGTCAGCCCGCAACAGGAAATTAGAAGCATGAAATTAGAAATGAGAGTGCATTAATGGCAGATCAGCAGGTATTTTTCTGTACTTACAGGGTCTTTAAATTATTTTTTTTGTGTGTGTGCTTGCCTCACATATGCTTTAAAAAATAATAAACTAAGCATTCAAATCACTCATTTTATGTTACAAAAATTCTACAACTACACTAAAAGTTATCCAGCAGAACAAAAAAGAATAATCAGAAGTTTAGCTTAGTGGAATGTTGGAGGTTCAGCCTTACATAATAATTAAACTCTGTGGTTGTGACCTAAATGATAATAATTCATAGTGGGAAATATTATAACTTGCTTCTAAATTGTCAACCTGATTTGATCTGATTATCCATTTTTACATGCTATATTAAGCTATAGCCCCTATCTGAAAAAGACACACGCCCACATCATTTGTATACATTGCATAAGAATCTGGCTGCAATTGGCCCAGCATCTTTGTGAGCTCTCTCCCTACGGCTGTTTGCTCAGAATTTCTCATTATCCTTACCTGTTACCTGCAAGTCTGCAACAGTTTTTCACTCAGTTTTTCTGCCCTTACTTCACCAGTGCCTGTTCAATGCATGAGAGTAGATAACGACTCCCTTTCTGCTCAAGAATTACCAGAGCTTCTGTAGACTGTCTGCACCCTATTCTGGTGTTTTGCAATCCAGACTGTCACTCTGGTTATTCTACAGCTTGTTCCCTGGTTCCTATTGTTTTTCTTCTGACACCTTCCCTGACCTTCTGCCAGTTAAGCCTTTTAGTTAGGCTTGAGGTCAGAGATTAAATGTAAGGGATTATGTTAGGGTTGATTTTCATTGTTGGAAGTTAGGAGTTCAACTTTTATGGTAGGGTTAGAGGTTACATTTTAGTATTAGAGGGTAGGTCAAGTGTTAATATTTGAGGGAGAAAGTAATTACATGCTGCATGATACTAAGATATAGTGATAGGTGGTAGCTGGGAGCCTAGGGGCTTAGTAAAATGCATATTTGTTTTCTGTGTCAAACCCCTGCAACTAAATATCTTGCACTGGGGTCTTAAAACCATAAAACCAATGCACTGAAACCCTAGCCTTGTGGTTTTCCTAGTTAAGACCATGACCTTAACTTCTGGGTGAGCCCACATCTACTACTGGTGACATAAAATATACACAACATTTTGTGACCGATGCTTAAACCTTAGAAACCTCCAATGCTATAGCCATTTCTTAGGACCTAGGAACCTCCAATCCTATCGGTATCGACCTGCAATTCTTACTGTAAATAGCTGCACAGTGCTGGGCCATCTTAATATTCATGGTTCACCTGATATTAAACAACCTTTTAGATAATGCTCGGGCAAAAGAAAAAAATATACAGTATATACATGCACATCTCCAATGTTTATCTCCTAGAGGTCCTTCCAGAAATTCAGTCAGCTCCCTAGAGTGAGCTGAAATAGCATTGTCAGCCTGCTACAGTAAGTAAGTAGTTCACTGGATTTCTAGTGGGATCATCAGGTATTTCCAGTATTAGCATAATGTTAGAAAAGACAAAACCTGGGGAAATGTGACTGTATTGTAGAGATGTACTGGATATTCACATTCTCAAACAATTCATCCTCATACAGCTACCTCCTCATGTATCACTGGCCCCTCCCTTTTAGATTGTAAAACCTCACGGGAAGGGCCCTCCTTAGCATCTTGTTTTGAATTGTATTGTAATTGTAATGTCTTCCCTATATTGTAAAGCGCTGAGCAATCTGTTGGCGCTATATAAATCCTGTATAATAATAATAATATGTTTTTGATTTTATTTTGCCCAGATATGCACTTTACTACTGTATATTGCCCTTTAGAAGTCAGACTGTTCTAGGTCACTTTATTTGTAAAGTCATCCATTGTTATGATCACGTTTGTTAGTGGCTATGTTCCATGCCATTTGCAAGCATCCAGTGTATTCTGTGTCCTGTTATAAAGTCTTCAGTGTAGGACTTGTCACATTAATTTCAGTGGTCCATCTTGCACTCACTAACCAGAATCTACACCTCAAGCATTTAGTGAAATAATACAAATGGTTCTTGGTGAAATGTGGCAGAACATATTAGTTAAGATTACATTTTGAAAGATCTCTTTGTAATTCTCAGTTTTACTCCTAATATTTGACCAATGAAATTGATGGGCCTTGGGTCTTAGGCCACTGGCCCTTGGACTTCTGATTATTGCCCCAGCACTTTGTCCTGAGACCATCTTCTGTAGTACCCAGGTGTGCTAATTATTTAAGTCTAATGGAAAGCAGGAGCATCTGACAGATGTTATTGTTACCTGAACGGTAACACAGTCTCCTTGTGCTGTCCAACCTCTAGTGTGGGAAAAACAGGCTTTTAGAAGCTTCATTTCTTAAACTACATGCAAACACAGGGGGACTGTCTCTCTTGATGCATTATGGCAGCCTATGGCAAACAGATGGAAAACTGTCTTCAAGAAATTGTGTACACCACTATGTGAAAAATGTCATAATTCTCCCTCATTACAGATGTTGCATATTTTAAGAATGGTATATTCAGTTAAAAAAATAATAAATATATTTTTGCTTCATCAGCATTAATGCAGCAATTATTTCAGTATGGCTTTTCAACATTTTATAAATGTTGTATAATCAACTCTTTCAACTAAAACATAGAAACATCTGTAAGCCACTCTTATTAATTTGAGACTGCCCTTTTATCCTGCCATGCTAGTATTAGCAAGTCATTTAAAATACAAAAATGATTGAAACCAGTAGAGAACATCAAAGTCCTCAGTTTTTCAAGAACAATGGTTTCTTCTCACACGCTAATTGACTGCTTTATTCTAATGAGATTTTAGGGGGTTCAGTAATTTTTTTTCAGTCAAAATTTACTGATGAAATGGTACTCTTAGAATTATGAGCCATACTGCATATTTTCTTCACATTTGCCTGTTGACCCTCATAGGTCAATATGATCCATTAAGGTTGCCCTAGAAGGCAATGAACCCCAAATATATTGGGGCAATGTACACATATAGGTTTTTAAATAAGTCTAAAATGTGGGACAAATGATTCAAAAGAAGGTTAGAAATCTGTAGCACGCCCGTGTTTTAAATAAAACATCCACACGCAAACGCCCAGCAAATACATCAGTGTAATGGAACCATTAGATGGACTTCCAAGATGCTTGAACAAGATGTTTTTTTGGTTTTCTACAATTCTACGTTCATGTTTTCATATAATTCATTTATGCAGAACTGCTCAATGTATAGTCCCACAGAATGTGATTGTACTTTATAGAGAGTAATTACAATATATTGCATGCTAATCAATAAAAAATCTAGCCAAAGCTTATTACTTTGCTTGTCCTAGCATGTCTGAGTCTGGATCTTCTAATGGTGGAACAACATATTTCAAGCCAAAATCAATGCTACTACATAAATGAAATTGAGCTAATAGAGATGCAAACTTCTTACCTTGCGTTCTTAATTTCAACAATTGTCAAACTTTGTATTGTAGTAAATTGCTTTGGGTTTGAAGCTTAAAGGAAATGTTGGCAGTTTTTTAACTTTTTTTTCTTTACTTACTATTTTTTTCAGTTGGTGACACAGTGGCAAAGAGCGATGCACATTGCAAGATAAGTATTTCCCCAGATCTATATAATCTTTAATACATGATATTCTGCACTCTGTTTCCCTCTCTGTTTCACATGTTATAATTAATAAACAAATAAAATATTGTCTGAGCTTCTTTTTCCTCTCTAATTTATGTGTGCTGTAAAGCTGATTGCTCTGCAAGATGGAAACTGTGCCTAATCTCCTGCCCTTGCAGAGCTCTCAGCTTTACGTCACAAAAATTAAAGAGGGAAAGGGAGCATGGACATTTTTAACTTGTTTATTTTCAAGATTTGAAAGAGAGAGAAAAGAAAAAGGAGTGCAGACATTAATTTATTAATATTTACATAGATCAGAAGAAAATACTTATTTTGCACCACAAGGTATTCCCTGCCTCTGCATCACCCACTAAAATGGTGAAGAATTTCACATGCCACTAATGTGGACAGTGCGGTAGTGATTCATGGAGCCAGGTGAGTATTTACTCTGCTGTGCATAATGATCCTGTTGCTGGTGATTTGTCACCAATAGGATCACAAAAGTGAAATCAGCATTAACGTGTGTGTGTGTTAGTTATACTTTTTGTGGCTTTGCATTATCTTTCTCAGTCTGACTGAAATGATGCAGACTTTCAAAAAGGGGTATCAGTGGGATTTCCACTGACAGTATCGCAACCTAACTTCCACTGGCACTAGTGCAAGAGGGGAATTTTCACCTGACTACCAATGCAGAAGGGACATTTTCTTACCACACTTACCACAAACCCCCTTTAGTTGATAGTCAGTGGAAAGAAAAATACCTCCTTGCATGGTAGTCAGTGGGCTGAAGAAAACACTTTCACATTGATGGTCAGTGGGACGAAGAATGTCCACTTTTGTTGGTGATCAGTGGAAAGAAAAATGCCTCTTTATGCATTTGTACTTGTACTGACTACAATGTAGGTGGACATTCTTCTATCCACTGGCTTCTAATGTAAGGGGGCATTTTTTTTTCAACTGAATACCAATGTAAGGTGGTGTGTTGCTTAATGGCTTTTTTTCCTTTCTGGTTGGCAAGGGGGCCCCACATAAATTAAGTTTCTAGTTATGCCCCAGATGTATTGCTAATGATTAAGTCAAATCCTGACACTGGCCTGTCTTCTGATACAGTTTTCTCACCTGTCTGCTATCTGTCCCAGCCTTCTCTCTGTTACATGACACCACCCTAACACCTCTCTTCCCAATCTAGTCTACATGCTATGATTTTTCTTGACAATTTGACTATTTGTCTGCTTGGCTACTGTCAATAGTGGGCCAAATCTTTCAGGCTAAATCTAGCTACGACACTTAGCAAAATCCATACTTCCTTGTCGGAGTACCTGGCAAAGACCAAATATAACTTAGGCTCTGCTTCCGTCAAACATCTCTAACAATGATTACAACTTCAAACATTTAGATCCAAATAAAATAAACTAATCTACCTTTTTATTTGTTTACTTCAGGTAGCTTTGAACTCATGTCCAAATCCAAAGGCAAGAAACAACACATTTCTACTTTATAGCCTGTAGAAAGTACATGAACAGATGTGGAAAGTGATGCTGGGCAATATAGTTATCATGTGTTTTCTTTCAATGAACATGTATGAAATTGCTCCCACATCTACTTTATTGAGAAGTAATGCAAGCTCACTACTAATGGATGTATATCTGGGTGTGAAATGCAAAGAGCTGATTGTCATCAACCAAAAAGTGAGCTATTTTTCTAATTAATCACAATAACTGGCAAGTGCTACATTACTGAATGCTTCAAACCATCAGCAAGTTCTACTTAATGTGTGATCAAATATTATTATCATTCAGGATTTATACAGAGTGTTACCAAATAAAGGGAGACAGTACAGGCACAATACAATGCAAGACAAGAAGGTTAGGAGGGCCCTGCTCGTGAGTGCTTACAATCTAAAAGACATGATTTGTTCTGAATGGCATATGACTTAAAGAAATACAGAAATAATAAAACATTGTAACATTTCCTGAATATCTGCTGACCTAGATCTTAGTGTTTATCCAGAGCAGAAATATATGTTTTGGCAGACGATTCTTGTGGTTGTTCAAATGGAAAACTATTACCACAAGTTCCAAAAACCAACTGCTGCAATACAAAAAATATGTATTGCAAATTGTTACATCCTAATACTATGTTACTTTAATCAGCCAACAAGATACTATGGGAAAAACTTTAATGACAGTGAGATTGTTAATTTAGCCATAACTCAGCATTCACAATAAGTTTTAGTTAGCAAATATGGGTAATATCTTACTGGTAGACCATTATCGCCTTGCTTTCCTGGTAAACCACTTGGACCTGGCACTCCTTGAGGCCCTGGTGCTCCCTGTAAAGTAAGAAATAAGTATTTAATGAAGACTATAACTTGAAATGTTATCAAGTCTTTGTAAACTAAATTGTCAGCCTATTTCCACATGAATAACTGATGGAAAATGTTTCTACAGGATCATATTTCATATACCACACATTCTTTTTATTCCTCAGTCTAACAACAAAACTACCTGAAAAAACTCTTATGCAAATCAATTATATAGTACCAGATTGATAGAAAATGTAATAACTATATTGCCTTACCATTGGTCCTGGGGGTCCTCTGGGTCCTACTGCGCCATCTTTGCCAGTGAAACCCTAATAAGACAAAGTTGTACATTTATTCACACTGACCTTTAAAAAGCAGCATTCTGATGTTTTCCCATCATCAGAAAGAATGTTATGTACTATAATATAGTACTATGTACGAATCTATCTATCTATCTATCTATCTATCTATCTATCTATCTATCTATCTATCATCTATCTATCATCTATCTTGTGAACTTAGTTGAGTTTAGCTAAGCTGTAAATTCCTAACTAAACTAATTTGACTTCCCAGATTCACCATTTGTTATGTTGTTACCCAGTTATTTTCAAAGTTCTAGCATAGTTTATCCTAGGGGAAACTTTAACTTCTCCCCAAACTATTTAAAACTAAGGGGACTATTCACTAAGCTGCCGTAGGCAGCCGAGTGAAAGACCGACCTGAAGTGAAGTGAGCCGAACGCTCTTCGGCTCATCACTTCAGGCTGGTACGGCTGATTTCAGGGTACATAGGGTGGCTTTGGGTCGGCCGAACATGCTCAGCATGTTCGGCTGACCCAAAGTGCAGAAGGAGTTCGACTCAGCCGATCCAACATCTGGATCGGCTGAGCCGAACCTCCGACAGGCTACTCGCTGCTGTTCGGTCTATTCTCATAGATGCCAAACAGCAGTGAGTGAATAGCCGAATGCCACTGAGCGGCATGCGGCTCGGCTGTTCTGCTCGGTCCCTCAGAGGGACCGAGCAGAACAGAAAAATAGTTAAAAAAGCACAAAAAAATAAATAGAAAACAATTGTGCGGAGCTAGCAGTGACAGCTAGCTCCGCCCAACAGTTGTCTATTGTCCGGTGGCTCTGCTGCTATCAAAAAAAAGAAAAAAAACTCTCCCGGGAGCTCTGGGAGTCTCCCGCTCCCGGCCGCCCAGGAGAGAAAAACACAGTTTTTTCTTTTTTTTTCCTATGGGCAAATAATAATTTTTGCCCATAGGAATGCATTGCTAGATTCCTATTGTCTATTTCAATTTGCAATAGCCAATAGTAAACTAGCATTGCTCCCGCCCTCTGCTGATGGACCAGATGGAGAAGTGCAGCAGAGGGCGGGTGTAATGCTAGTGTTTCTCTCCTTGGCGGCCGGGGAGCAGGAGACTCCCGGAGCGCCAGGGAGAGTTAGGCTGTCTGGAGATCAGTGTCCCTGGTTAGCTGGTAACCAGGGACGCTGATCTCTCTGCAGGATCATATTTCATATACCACACATTCTTTTTATTCCTCAGTCTAACAACAAAACTACCTGAAAAAACTCTTATGCAAATCAATTATATAGTACCAGATTGATAGAAAATGTAATAACTATATTGCCTTACCATTGGTCCTGGGGGTCCTCTGGGTCCTACTGCGCCATCTTTGCCAGTGAAACCCTAATAAGACAAAGTTGTACATTTATTCACACTGACCTTTAAAAAGCAGCATTCTGATGTTTTCCCATCATCAGAAAGAATGTTATGTACTATAATATAGTACTATGTACGAATCTATCTATCTATCTATCTATCTATCTATCTATCTATCTATCTATCTATCATCTATCTATCATCTATCTTGTGAACTTAGTTGAGTTTAGCTAAGCTGTAAATTCCTAACTAAACTAATTTGACTTCCCAGATTCACCATTTGTTATGTTGTTACCCAGTTATTTTCAAAGTTCTAGCATAGTTTATCCTAGGGGAAACTTTAACTTCTCCCCAAACTATTTAAAACTAAGGGGACTATTCACTAAGCTGCCGTAGGCAGCCGAGTGAAAGACCGACCTGAAGTGAAGTGAGCCGAACGCTCTTCGGCTCATCACTTCAGGCTGGTACGGCTGATTTCAGGGTACATAGGGTGGCTTTGGGTCGGCCGAACATGCTCAGCATGTTCGGCTGACCCAAAGTGCAGAAGGAGGTCGACTCAGCCCATCCAACATCTGGATCGGCTGAGCCGAACCTCCGGCAGGCTACTCACTGCTGTTCGGGCTATTCTTATAGATGCCGAACAGCAGTGAGTGAATAGCCGAATGCCGCTGAGCGGCATTCGGCTCGGCTGTTCTGCTCGGTCCCTCAGAGGGACCGAGCAGAACAGAAAAATAGTTAAAAAAGCACAAAAAAATAAATAGAAAACAATTGTGCGGAGCTAGCAGTGACAGCTAGCTCCGCCCAACAGTTGTCTATTGTCCGGTGGCTCTGCTGCTATCAAAAAAAAGAAAAAAAACTCTCCCGGGAGCTCTGGGAGTCTCCCGCTCCCGGCCGCCCAGGAGAGAAAAACACAGTTTTTTCTTTTTTTTTCCTATGGGCAAATAATAATTTTTGCCCATAGGAATGCATTGCTAGATTCCTATTGTCTATTTCAATTTGCAATAGCCAATAGTAAACTAGCATTGCTCCCGCCCTCTGCTGATGGACCAGATGGAGAAGTGCAGCAGAGGGCGGGTGTAATGCTAGTGTTTCTCTCCTTGGCGGCCGGGGAGCAGGAGACTCCCGGATAGCCGAAGGATCGGCCGAAGCTACGGCTAGATCCTTCGGCTGCTTCGTGAATAGACCACTAAAAAAAATCCTGCTTTTTAGTCTTAAGTTAGACTTTAATGTAAATGAAGATTTAAGGGCATGTTTTGAAGAATTTTTATTTTAACATTTTAATATTTGGCTGCCATGGTTATAACTATAAAGGTAAATGCTGATATGATATCTAGCTTGATCCATTACTCTGATAGGCTTGCATGTTTCCTAGATTAATTTTTACAATATGGGATACTTTCAATGTGATGTGACTAGAAAAAAAGTCTGTTCTGGTTTACAGAGTTCTACATGGGTGGAGGTATAATGGACGATATTGGCCAGGAAGAGAATCATACAGAAAATTCTGATACAATTCTCTTAGTATAGCCCATAGGATGCATTATCATCGATCCCTAGATACACTAAGGTATAGGCCAGCCCCTTTCCCACTTTATCTGAAAGATGTCACTGACCAGAGGCATGCCCATTTGTTGCATTTTAGTACTGTGAGCCAGATGTGTACCATTAGCCAGATGTGTGCACTGTGCAACTGCAAATGTCACAGTCCTAGAAAGGCTAAACTTAGGCTTTAAGGGATTAAAATAGTTAGTGATCCATATATCCATTATATGCCAGATGTGGCATTGAACCAGCTTCAAAGGTTTTTCTTTCAACTGGTTTAGGGACATGTATACCCACCGAGAGCCTATATTGGGTTTAAATGTAGAGATGCATGTGTATTTCTTTTTGTAAATATGTATGGTATGCAGTTGAAGGTACATTCTGCCATATTTCTAGGTGAATAGCATCTGTATATATACAATTTTTTGCAATTGTTTATTAACCCTTTTCATTGATTATTTAGTGGTTGGCAATAGTTTCTAGGGATGTATGCACAGTGTAAGTTGGGTCATTGTCTGTACACACCTCAGAAATATTTGCCATATTGTGGACAATAGGTAAGTGATCGGTGGCTCACATTGCATGATGCATATGTGCAAAGCGGAGCTTGTTTGTAGCTTCAAAATTTGTCAGGCAACTAATCATTTAAATGCCCTCTGCAACACTGGTTCTTAGGGGCAGCAAAGGGATGGTATCTGCTAGAGAATCAGCAGAGGAGAAATGGAAGTTAGCTGAGCTATGTGAGGGGCAAAGGTAATAGTATTTTCTGGTAAACTGCAACTTTTTCTGCCAGCCCTGGTGACTTGTTGCAATGACTGCAATGTACCTCTTTTTAAAGGGGGTCATTGATTTTTTACATGGTGCAAATCTGATCAGGCTTTTTTTCAGGACAAGTTGTACTAAAATACATTTATTTGAAATATAGTTAACAATTCATTAGGTATTAGAATAACCTTTACACTGTCCAGGAAGACAAAAACACAGATGTGATAGAATCAAATATGTTACATTTATCAGCTAAACCAAATAAGCCTAGTTTAGTTTGGCAGCAGCACAATCCCATATTTTCACTCCTGGATTCTTCTTTGATGCTTGAAGAAAACAATTCTAAAAATATAGATTCTAAAGATTTTAGTCTTTGTTTTCTTTGCAAATTCTGTGATTTAATTTTGCGCTATGTGGATCAGCTAAACAACTGCGATGGAAACAATAAATCCATCTACAGTGCAAAAAAAGGTCTGGAAAGTCTCTTGTTGGATTATTCATTACAAAAAGAATTACAGGAAACGATGTTTTGGCGAGGGCTGACGCTTTCCAACTAGCACTTTGAGTTCTTTACAGGTCGCATGTTTAACACGTAAGGATTAACTCTGCAAGTAATAGTTACGTTTTCCTACTTTGCACAAGATGTCTATTATTAAATACATCAAATGTTCTTATATTAAACACTCTTTAACTAATATGCAGTAAAAAATCTTTGCTGTCCAGGGAATACCTTTAAAAACATAGGTTTGAGTTGTCTACATGTTATATTTAAGCTCTTTAGAGAGTTCCCGTCATCAGTTTTCAGTGGAAGGGGTAAGGTGTGACTGATGGGTTAATATAGTTCTCCTCTGTGTTCCCACTCCATCAATCTGTCAGTCTAAGGCCTGGTAGCATGAACATACAAGCTCAGCTCTCTCTAAGACCTCAAAGGAAGCTGCAAGGTGACTAACTCTAGAAGGGTGCTGTCAACTCCCACAATGAATGTCATGATGGCACAACAGAATAAAGGAAAACACATGAGTTTCATGCAAAATTCAAAGTGTATCTCCATCCTACTCTAAATAATCTGATAGCTACAATCATATTCAGTTAAAGAAGTACAGCAGGAATTTTAAAAACTTGGCACTGCAAGGGTTAAGTGCTTGTTGTGGTCTAGGTGGCTCAAATAAAGAATATATACTCACCTGATCCTCGGTCCCACCAGAGCTGCTAGACCAGTCCCTGCAGCCTCTTCTCCCCCTGGACTCTGGCAGTGTAAGGACCACTGATGTCATTATGCCTAATGCAGGTCCCGTACCTTGCATTAGACGTGAGGATGCCAAGGGGCTTTTCACAGCCAGAGCAGCGGGGGAGAGAGGTGAGCACTGACTTCTGAGAAATCAAGGATTAGGTGAGTATATCTTCTTTATGTGAGCATCCAAGACAAAGCAAACACTTAAACCTTGCAGTGCAGGGTAACCCCACTGCAAGGGTAAGTTTTTTAAATTCCCAGGGTACTTTTCTAAGTTTATGTACTCCTTGGGAAATCGTTCCACAGTATTATTAATGCTGCACTCCATACGGATATAAACAAAACCTAACTGAGTTGTGCATTCCTTTACAAATAAATAGATATAGCTATAGTAAGAACCTGGATCTGCATTTATATAAGCCTCCTGCAATTTCTGGCACAGATGCTCTCAAAACGGGAAAAGGATGGGCAGTACAAGGAGCTATTCAGGCTTGGCTGCATACAAATATGCTAACAGTGATAACACTGAAAGGGGGAGAGAGAAGAGCAAGCGCAGTTACCAATCCTAAACTGTCTGATCAGAAGGCTGAGTTGGGGAGGTGACACCACTGTATTTCTGGTTTTATCCTTCAGGCCTTGCTATGTGGCAGGGGTGCATGAATCACAAATGTCGCTGGACAGAATTACAAATGCTTAGTCAGATAATACATTAACATTGAGTATTACAGCTGTTTATGTAGCTGTTTGCTTGGAGTTCAGCTTTAGGAATTTCTATAATCATTACTGTTATGCACAACAAGACTTCAGGATTTTCCAAGGTCATCCAAACTTTTAAATTCTTTAAGAATATGTATGAATATGAATGTATGAATGTGAAAAACATTAGATAATACACATACAAACACACACACACACACACACACAAATACTAAACTGAAAATATCAGTTCATACATAAATAAAATTGAATTCTTTAATCAAATACTTAGTTATGTTTGAGCGATTATTAATAAACCTATACTGGAAGTTCTAAAATTGTATGAGACAACAAGATTAGTTAGTTCCTTGTTAGAATTTAAAACACATACCCTTGCTCCTGGAGGTCCCATAGGTCCGGGTGGTCCGGTTACCCCAGGAGTCCCCTAAACAAAAAAATAATTAATAAATTATGCAAATCATTAATATTACATTTCTTCCAGCCAGGAATGAGCATACTGAAAATATTACAATGTATATATATATGCAACATACCATCCTTCCTGGTAATCCTGGATCACCTGGATCACCTTTTTGTCCTTGACGACCCTGGAAAAAAAGATACATAATGAGAAGCAAATACTATGTTTGTGGTAACTAATTTTAAAACTAGCACTGTTAGGAGATATAAATACACATAATTATACAAATGATCAATGAGTACAAAGTAATTTTGTGCAATTTTGTTATGCATGAACTGCATACTAATTTCATTTCATGTATTTCAATAAATATTCTAGAAGGAACATGAATATTAAAACAGAGCAGAATGGTTTGCACTTGCCACATATCACAATGCAATGCCTTTAATTTATTAATATTTTTTACACCGAAATGCTAACATTCACAACACATTCTATATAAATGGAATCCATTACTATATATTTACTAAATAGAGTACATTAATTGAAAGATACTGCACTTACAGGTTCTCCGGGAATAGAAAGTCCAGGTGGCCCTTGTGGACCAGGTGGGCCTTGTGGGCCTTGTAGACCGGGTTCACCTCTCTGTCCTGGTGGGCCCTTTAATTATGGAGCAAGGAAGAAAGAAAATTAAAATTAGTTCTCTGCAGCAAAAAATGCAAATTACAGTTTTGGCATCCTTATGTTTGCCACTCTTACTACTTCTCAAACTCAAATATATTCTATTTTAGAAGGCGTCAATGAGAGAATTTAATTTACTCTTAAAAAACAGGCAGGGTTCCTATATAGAATAGCAAGCTAGTAAGATCTTTGTTTAACTTGAATGCTTGGGATACTATTTTTGAAACTGATATCAGTTTTTCTCTTAAACCATGACTAAGACAACCACATCAATTTAACTCTCACATCAATATTGTACCTACCTCTAAATCCATGTATAACTTCAGTCCTTCAATAATGTAGCAATAATATTCAAAACAACATATTAAGTTAATGTATTTATTATTAGTATTAGGTTTCGTTTATATGGCATCATCGTACTATATATAATGCAAGGTAATATGTGCTCGGTAACCAAAAATGGACATGGCATGCTGCTTTCATAAATTTATTTGCAAAGTTAAAGCATTTAGGTGAACCTGCAGGACAGATATCAATAATGGATCCTTTAAAATAAGTAAATGAACCATAGCACAAGTCAAAGAAAACAGTGTGAAGAGATAGAGGAGAGTGTGGAAAACATAAGAAAAGTGGAAGAGAATGCAAAGTGAATAAGCAAAGGAATGACTTGGAAATTTGATAGCATTCCCACATAAAGGTGATTTTTTCGGATAGCACTTGAAGCAATAAAGGACACTCTGATAAAATGAGGAAGAATATAACAGGGAAAAGATGAAACCCAAAAGGAGGCTTTATTGGGAGACTGTAAGAATCTTGGATTACAGGTCATATTCTCAAATCATTTGGTGATCTGATGGTATAATTTAGGTACAGACAGGATAGGAGTGCAGGATGGAGTGTTGCACTAATGAAGGCCTTACATTTAGAGCTAGAAATTATAGTCTAGTCCTTGAAGGAAGGGAGCCAATGAAGAGACTGAAAAGAGGTAGGGTAGGTTAGTATAGCAGCTGCATGCATAATTAACTGTAATGGTGTCACTTTAATAAGCAGCAAGCTCTTTTACAAAGAATTAATATCATCAAGATGGGAAATAAATAGTGAATGTATTAATATTTTGATAATTTCATTAGTAAGGCAAGGGTCAATGAATGCCAGAGATACTTTTTAGCTAAATTATATTTTTAGAGCTTTGATATGAAAGGCGATGGGTACAGTCAAGAGTGACCCTGAGACATTGAGCTTGTTGTTATAAATTGATAACTGCATTTTTAACTGTAAGAGAGTTTTAAGATATAGTAGATTTAAGAGACAGTGTTATTAAAAACAATTAACATTTAAAAAGCTTGCATTACAAGAGGAGTTCAATCATTCCTGAGAAGAGAGAAATTATATACTTTGCAGAGTTATTTATAAGAAAGGGTAAAAATGTACCCCTTGGTTTTAGCAGTATACAGATGGTATTTAAAATCAAAGCTACTAGTATTTTTTCCTTTTCCCAAGGGTGCAGCGTACAACCAAAACAGTAAGGGACCAAGTACTGACGGCTGTGACACTCCAACTTTTAGAGAGAGAGAAGTAATACAACAATTGAAAGAAGCACTGAATGAATGGTTGCCACAGCTCCTCCAGCACCATGTGAATTTGCATTTATTTAGAAAATAGAGAATTCCAGCTGCCTACATTATTGGACTGTTAGTACTGCTATTGTCAGCCAATACATAAGCAAGAAAGAATGTGCAGCAAAGTGCTGATGAGTATCATGGGGAGGTTGGGTTTTAGATCTATAGTGACTACAGGAAGCAAGCAATGCTTCAAATCTGACAAGTCATACAGTTTAAGAGAAAGAGGCATTAGCACCACTTGCTCACTATTAGTCCCCTAGCCTCTCTACACATGCACATGCTTCTTCTATCAGATGGACAGTTAGCAATGCCCAAAGGTAAACACTCTTTTTGCATTCTTTTTGAGGCATTGAAGCTGTTGGAAGACATGCTTGCCTAAATGATTAAATACAGTTTTGGGGCTTCATATTTGATGCTATAAAAAAAGAATGCCAGCAGGGCAGTTGACCAATATAGTAGGACAATTAAAAAATCATGTAATGCAATAGGTTGCCTCATTTACACAAGACTATTTGTTGAATGCATAACAAATCATGATAATGTTGCAACACATTATACTGTATAAGGATGACTGTACATTTTACAAACAAGTTCTAAATAGATAATAAAGAAAACTTACTGTAGGTCCATCTGTGCCCCTGTCACCTCTGGGACCTTTGCTACCAGGAATACCCTGCAAATAGAAAATAAATTGTATATAGCAGGATTGCAGAGAGATTATGCAAGAATCATCTAAATTCTTATAAAATGTCTAGAGATATCTGTGGTTTCCAGAATGTATCTTTCCTTCCACTTTAACATATTTGGCACCAATCCACCATAAATTCTTCACCTAAGCACATTCGTGTTTCATTACTGCTGCCAATTTTACACAGTGGTTGAGCAAATTTGGATTAACACCACTTTCCTGGAGGCTGCCTATATGTATATCATAAACACTTAAAGACTTAGGAGTATATTCATTAAGCTGCCGTAGGCAGCCGAGTGAAAGACTGACCTGAAGTGAAGTGAGCCGAAAGCTGTTCGGCTATTCACTTCAGGCTGGTACGGCTGATTTCAGCCGTATATCGGCTGAAAGCAGCCGTACATCGGGTGGTTTCACGTGGCTCCGGGTCGGCCGAACATGCT
>NW_017306636.1:518966-525863 GCF_000935625.1 Nanorana parkeri
GCCAGCGGTTCTGCTGCCGTAAAAAAAAAAAAAAAAAAAAAAAAAAAACGGAGCCGTGTCAGAATAGAAAAAAAATATATATTTTTGCCATTGGAATGCATTCCTAGATTCCTATTGGCAATTTGCAATAGCCAATAGTAAACTAGCATTGCACCCACCCTCTGTTGCAGTTCTCCATCAGGTCCATCAGCAGAGGGCGGGTGCAATGCTAGTTTACTATTGGCTATTGCTAATTGAAATAGCCAATAGGAATCTAGCAATGCATTCCAATGGGCAAAAATTTTTTATTTTTTTCTATTCTGATACGGCTCTGTGTCAGAATAAAGAAAAAAACAGAAAAAACAGTGTTTCTCTCCTGGGCAGCCGGGAGCAGGAGACTCCCGGAGCGCCCGGGAGAGTTTGTTGTCTGGAGATCAGTGTCCCTGGTTAACTGGTAACCAGGGACGCTGATCTCTCTGCAAGTGGCCGGAGCCAGCCTTAAGATCACGGCTGGCTCCGCCCAGCTGCCAGAAGCAGGCTGTCGGCCAGCTTCGGCTTTCAGCGCGGCTCAGCCGAGCCGAGGCATATGCCTTCGGCTCGACTGAGCCACTCGGCCAAGTTAATAGCCCGTACAGCAGCCCTTCGGTTCTACTGAACCGAAGGGGTCCTGGGGCCGAAGCTAGCCAAAGGATCGGCCGAAACTATGGCTAGATCCTTCGGCTTCTTCGTGAATAGACACCTTAATGTTTCCATTAAATACCATTTTATTATGACAATAGAAAAAAATTAGCCATTTTATGTACAAATGGCAATTGAATACACAAAATTATTATTTTCAATAAAAACATTTTAAAAATGGATTCACTTTTTAATCCAAGTTGGTTGGGAGAAATATTAATAACAGAACCCAGACAGAAGTTGGTCTAAATATTTGAGCCAACAAATGATGAAAAGAGAAAATGTTCTTACAGATGGGCCTGGTGGTCCTGGAGCTCCAATACTGTCTTGTGCACAGGTACAAGCATGTGGCATTGCTGGGCATTTAGCTTCATCTCTCTGAAATAAAAAAGATCAGCATAAATATTACACCTTGGAAATGAAATAAAATGTGTTTTACATTCACTCATGCAGATTTGTTTCTAAAAATATCATAAGACTCTAATGTCCTGCAATGTCATAGTATCAGTTGTCACATTAATTTGTGTGTTGCCAATTAGGAGCTTGTGATGCATGGGCAAAAGTTTATGAATGTTTTTTAAACAGCAATATGTTCTGGGCCAAAACAAAATCATGATCTGCACTTTTGTTTTTATAGCCAAGTTGATGAAAAATAAATCAACTAACTAATGTTGTATACTTTTTATAACTTTGAAGAATGAGATCAAAGATCCAACTTTTCTTTTTATTAATAAGCTTAGTTGAGGTACCAGAACAATAGGTGAAGTCTTAAAACAATGTATTTCACTGTATAACCTGTTAAGATAACCTTTTGAGGGACAGGGGTGTTTAGGTACCCTAAATATATGGCATAGATCACTATGGATGGTATTTTCACCAAACAAAATTAAAAAGTTGTACAGCTCCTGCATTAGGAAACACAATTGGATTACTTTAGTTGCAACATACCAATGGGAATGTAATAAAATAGATACTGGGAGCAAACTTGGGCAACCTCTGAGACTGTCAGTGAAAATTCCCATCATTAAACATAATGGGGTTGATTTATTCAATGCAAACAGATATTCCACTCTGCATGGGATTAAGTTGAAACTCAGCTGACCTCCATCACTCAATCATGTTCAAGAAAAAAATACTGTTTTTTATTTTCCTTGCATATGATTGGGTATTATTTGTCTTCACCACCTTCACCAAAATAAGGGAAAACTTCCCCTGCAAAGTCCAAATTCCCTTGCAAGGAGAAATGTCTATTTGCCTTTAGTAAATCAACCCCAATGCATTAGGTGTGTGCAACTACATTGTAAGAAATCACATCAGTCTCAATCACAAGAGATGATTACGTAAGTGGAGATGGGAATCTTTGCTTACCAAATATACCAACTTTGTTTAAATTTGGCTGACACTTGAGTAACAGATGATGTAAGGAATGCCACATATGGTTTCAAGCAAGGCTACTTCCCCATAGTATATTTTTCTATTATACGCAAACTGCCAACAATGTATTTGCTTTTGCAGCGCCTCTTTGTATATCTTCCCAGCATTCTAGAGACATACAATATGTGAAAGGCTTTTGTTCCGGGCAAGGTTTTTTTATTAATTACATTCAGACTGGATACCACTTTAGATCTTTTCTTGTGCTAAGTAGAGAGTACTTGTGTAATCAGCTAGATGATAAAAACATGGTAAATATTAGCCAATGAGTTATTAGGATACGTGGCTTTAATATCTTTACCAGAAAGGTTTGATGAGTTGGCAACTTAATCTTGTTTTTGCAAATGTCACTATGTGATACTTTAGCCTTGCGAAACTCTGCAGTGATTTATGAGGTGCATTACACAATCCTGCAACTCAACAGACTTTTACCAAAATCACTGGATATATAATCTAATCTCTTTAAAACTATGCTTAAGCCTTTCACAGACACTATGACCAGCAAAATAAATCAAAGGCACAAGCCTATGGGTTTGATTTACCAAATAATATGATCACTCGCAGTCTCATTAATGCATTCTCTAACTAGACTGACCAACCAAAGCGTACTCTCACATTATCGACTAAGCACATACAATGCTTGTGGAGATGCACACAACTATGGCAGCAGACATATGGTTATTCCATAAATAAATATGTTTTGCTAAGCAGCACCAGCTCCAGTGCTCAGAGATGCACAAGAGAGCAGCACCAGCTCTCTTGTGCAAAGAAGCCACAATGTATGGTTTGCAGGTGTATCACATTGTGCATATGCTTCTGCTTGTGAATGCTTGTGGTATGATAAATTGTGGTATGATAAAATTACTTATTTTCACTGATATAGCAGCATACAGGTTTTTGGGAGCTATATACAGGTTGTTTGATGTATCCACCTTTACACATTAGTGAGCAATTTTTTAAGAAGTACGCACATATTCCTTAAAGCAACATATGTTTATATAAAGCAGAAAAAACATCTTTATTTGCATATTTAATGAGCATATGCTTTAGCAAATCATTTAGAGGATCTTGTTTGCTGGGTGATCTTTGAATATCCTCATCTTTTTTTGTATTGATTTAGTAAGTACACCTTTCAAGTTACTTGGAATATATGATTTAAAAAACGAAGTAAAGTAGATCTAAGTGCCTTTGGGTTGTACTAAATTAGATATATTATGCCACTTTTAAGAACCAGGCCACCTAAAAGTTATATTCATATCTGGTTACAAGCTGCATACTGAATCACCCTCTGACCTCTCTTTTTTTTATTAATAAGATGCTTGTGTGATCTGCACATTGGCCTTTTAATAGATACGTGTACCTGTAACAGTGAGAGCTGTAACAAAGGCTGATAACTGATTTTAAGGTCAATGCCACTGGACTATTCTGACATTATAAGACAGGCAGTGGACTAATAAACAGTATCAACCTATCTAGTGACCTTCTAATTGTACTTGTACTTAAAGTATCAACTTGAAGTCAGTGCATTCCACAGCATCTTCAAAATATTGTGTAGTAATGAGCAAGTTTATGTCCAAATCAGCCAAATTGGCAAATTGCTACATTTGTATTTTACCAAAGTATATGTACACAGATTTGTCCTTTTATGAACTTTGTAACTGGGCAGATCTCATACAGATATTAAGGAAAAACAATTGTTTTCAAGCCACAAATTCTCATGATCCAGTTATTACCAATTGCGGCATTGTGAGAACTGTTAAGAAAGCATTTTGTCAATTCTGCATTCTATAGCTCTTTGTCCATAGGTCACTCAGACCAGTAAGTATTATTTTAAGATTGAAGCACAGGAATGAAGCACAGGAATGATGTAGTAGTAGTAGTAGTAGTAGTAGTAGTAGTGATGACTGCTACAGTCACAGGGAACAAACCAATATTTTTACTGTCAGTAAAAAATATAGAAGCTGATGTCCCCAGAGTTACATAAAGTTGCGCTATTTGTTGCACAGGCGGGAGACAGATTCCTAATAAGTGTCTACAAAACTCTTTATGAATTACAGGGACAGAGATTTTAAGGTTAGTATTATTGGACAGCTGGTGGAAGGAACAAGATATTGCAAATTTAGATTTTTTTTTAAAAAAGTTAAAAAAAATAGAACAAAAAACATTTATTTCAGAAGCGAATGTACAGAAGATGATACTGCTGTAACCACTGGATTCCTTTATTATGCAATATTTGTTGGTTACTTACCATTGCAGGGATGTCACAGCATCTATCTCTACTTGTCCAGGTTACAGTACATACAATGTCAAACATCTGGAGAAGGAACTGGAAACAAGACAGAAAGCTTGTTTATTTGTCATGTCATTTGTGTATTTTTTGATCAGACATGTCAGGACATTTGCTTAGCATCCACATTTGAACAGATGACACATGAACATCTGTAGACAATTAGAAAGTATGATGTAATCTTGTAAATGAATTTAAGTTCTACTTGTTTGGCTTGTCTCTCGGTTGTTATACTGAGTTCTCTTTTTGATTCCTCACACCAAAATAAATGTTGTCACAAAAGTCAGGAACATAGAATGTCAGCAAATGAATATAACGGCTTGTCTATTCGTGTTAACATATACTGTATAGGTATAGGTATAGGTATAAATGTTATGTATTTTCATTATAAAGAAGCAGAGACTCATTTTGAAAATGAAGAAGTGAAAGTATTTAGGCTTACATTGTTATATTGTGAGGCAACAGTGAAAGGCATAAAATGGCAATTATGATTACAATATCTCATGAGGTGTTTTGTTCTTTCTTTTAATTATGAAAGATGATGATTGAATGTGTTTTATCAATAGTCAACAAAAGGCACCACCGCCATACTATTTTTATGCATTAGTCTTTCCAGCTGACAACGAGAACAATATATTTAATGTAAAAATGTAGTCTTCTTCTGCTACAGCTTGCCTGTTCCAAACAACTTTTGACTGTGATAGCAGTCACAAACTAAGCCACAAGAGCCATGAGAATATAAAAGATGAGCAGTTGGTGTTATCATAAAATGTAAGTTTCAGTGGCAATTTATTCTTTCAGCAGAAGCTTTTAATTATATGGCTGTAAGTGCTTACTGTACATAAGTCATAGGGTTTTGTAGACCAACATAGAAAATGTTGACTTAGTAAAGTGAATGTTCACTTAGCTTAGCAAATAAAGTGAAGCATTGTTACCTTTACTTATATCCAATAAGTTTCAAGGGAATGTAAAAATACAGGATTCACTAAGCAAACAAATGCATTGCTAAATGAACATGTGGTATTCCTTGAGTAAGTCAATTCTATAGTATTTATTTTGCCCCTCTTCAGACAAGGCAGCATAACAAGGCAGCATAAATTGTGTACAGGGTCTCTGTCATGCTTTCAGCAAAAACATAAGACTGCTAATGGCCACATCAATTGGCCACATGACAACAGCCACAAAACTAGTATTACTTTAACATAGCATTTTACAACAGAAGTGAAAAAAATGTCCATATGTGTAAATGTATCAGGGAAAAACAGTAAATGACAACAGAACAAAATAGGAACCTGCACAGAGGCAGGCATTCGTTTTTATGGTGTTGCTGGTGCCAAACTGGCCATAAAATGCAGTCTTAGTGTATAAAAAAACACTGTGCTATATTCCTGTACATGAGAAAAAGGCCAGTGGGAAAATTATAAAAGAGAAAGTCCTGTGTTTTAACCAGCACTCACTCTTTAGGGACTATGTGCAAAGTTGCAAAAGTTGGACACAACACCCCTTCTGATCAAAGAGTTACCAGATGGCCAGTCTAGGGATCTTTTAAAAAGAAACAATAAACCTGTTGCTATCAAAACTGAATTGTCAAATAAGTTATGTAGCTGGTCAAGGAAGTAAAACAAGTTACCGGAGCAGATTTTTTGTCCGCCTTTGTTAGTTTTCCAAGCACTTCATATCCATCTGTTGTAATATTGCCAGGTTCTTTAATTGGTTTCTCAGCTATTTCTTGGCAGTCAACATAAATTCTCACATATTTTGGAGATACCACCAGATGAACCTAAAAACAATAAAACCAAGAGTACATGGTCAGTAAATGTTAGTCAGTCTGTACCTGCCAGGCATTTCTCAAAAGTCAATCTTAATATACCTCAATCACTTAACTGCAGGGTATATTATTTGAATTGCAGATACCATGAGATGAAGCCACTTTTTTATTAGAGTTCCACAGAAACAAAATAGGAATGTTATTGTACATAAAGTAGGGCATGCACACTTTTATTAACACTCACTATACCTGTATACCAGTCTAGATGTTGTGAAAGTCTGGGTATTTAAAAGTTACAGATATAACTAATGTGACAGCATTGGCACCAAACAAACATGTTAAATGATCAGATTCATAACATACATGATATACACTCCAAACTATCCAAAATTATCTTTTAACAAAGGTGTTAGCTGAAAGTCATGCAGATTCCTTACAAAACTCTCTATATAAATATAGATCTATATCTATCTATATAGATCTATATATAGATCTATATATAGATCTATATATATATATATACTGAGGTCAACCCATATGTTTGTTTTTTTCAGACCCAATACTGATTATGGGCCACCTTTCAGGCCGATAACCGATATCAGGAACCGATATTCTGTTTACATCCATCGTCAGAATCTTGCACTGGCAGCTGAATGTAAACAACAGGCAGTGGACCTGATACCGGTCGACCCATACTATTGATGGCAGTGTGAAGTGATGGGGGGGGGGCCTCCGCCCCCCCTGCACAGCCCAC
>NW_017306636.1:525885-548562 GCF_000935625.1 Nanorana parkeri
GAACTACTTAGAAATGCTTGACTTCAGACCAATGATTTATATGGTCACAAGAGCTTCTTTTTGATGCATACGTTTCCTATATTGCACTGTAAGGGGTGCCTTTTCCTTCAAATTATTTGTGTGCATCACAATCTGCATATTTTTATCCTACCTGCCTTTTTCACATAACCCTGATATAATTAATTTCGTTTTTTAGTGTACTAAAGCATATGCTAGGAGACCATTCTCTTTATACATGGAAGAAAAACAACTATTGGTTGCAGAAATATTTCAGTATGTCTAAAAATCTCACATAGAAAAAAATCGTATGATGATGAATCTATTTTGTATATAATCTATATAAATGTGCTCTGCTGTCCAGCATTTCTAGTAAATGCTGTTTTTTTCCCATTAATTGAGACGAATATGCTTGACTTCTAAATTCTAAGATATCTAATTAATTGCAGATGTATTAAAATCTCATCACCATAGTATTTTTGCCAAAAGGATTTCTGACCTTTTCTGCTAATTGTTACATGCAAACCATAATTACTTCCAGCATATTGAACAATTATTGGATTAACTGTCTACCATTTTGTTTTCAGTATTCTTTACCATTCCATTTATTAGCTGTGGGGATGCAAATTAGGTTTTATTGTTATTTCCAGATGCTCGCATTTTCTTTACACATTTTGAATGTACTGGTCTTTACCCCAAACCAATATAACTTTTTCAGCTACATTGCTGCTGGGAAAATACTGAAACCTTTTGTGTAATAGGCAAAAGTGTGATTTGTGGAGTCAGCCAACTTCGAGTGCTCAAATATTACTTAATTTTAAGCTTTTTAGTGGTATTCATAAACAAGTTGAAGTCATCAAAGTGTATTTTTGATGAAGTCAAGCGAAGGGAAAAACAGCATATTTACTAGTTCAGGGGTAGCCAAACACTGGTCCTCCAGCTGTGGCGGAACTACAAATCCCATGAGGCATTGCAACATTCTCACAGCCAAAGACATGACTTTTGGAGAGAGATACGTCATGGGATTTGTAGTTTCACCACAGCTGGAGGACCAGTGTTTGGCTACCCCTGTACCAGGTGAAAGAACTTAAACTAAGAATTAAGATCTCTTTAGTAGAGGACCAAGTGCAAATGAAACTGTGGGGAGATTCCACTTAGTGACATAACTGACCCATTTACATCATATACTCATTTTCTTTACATGATGGGCAATATGAAATATTATCTAATACAATTGCTATTAAATCAAGTAGTTTTAAGGCACAAAAAAGCAGCCCTCTGACATCACCCTTAGAATAAAAATACTGCTAACCTTTACTCTGTGACACAACTATCTATATGTTATTGAATACGCTTGCTTATATGTGGCCACTTATATGTGGCATATACAATAGATTAAAGGGGTCTATTCACGAAGCTGCCGAAGGATCTGGCCGTAGCTTCGGCCGATCCTTCTACTGAACCGAAGGGGTGCTGTACGGGCTATTCACAATAGCCCGACAGCTCCCGGTCATGGCCGAGCGGCTCAGCCGAGCCGAACACATATGCATCGGCTCGGCTGAGCCGTGCTGAAAAACGAAGCTGGCCGAGCTTCTGACAGCTGGGCGGAGCCAGCCGGCGGAGGCTCCGGCCACTTTCAGATAGATCAGCATCCCTGGTTACCTGCTAAACAGGGATAGTGATCTCCAAACAGCTAACTCTCCCTGGCGGCCCGGGAGTCTCCTAGGTGGTAAATAATTACTTGTAGAACCTTTGTGGTAATGCTTCTAATACAATCTAAGTAGAGCAAAACTAATATGCTTTTTGTTTTAAAGGAAAAATCATATCCTGATCCGATCCGACCAGCGCTGACTGGCACAACGGACGGGGGAGGGGGCGGGTACAGCTGGCTCTGCCTCTAGATAGGCAGAGCCAGCTGTCACTCGCACAGCTGGGCGGATCCCGTCATCTACGTCGGGATCCGCTCCGGCTTGCTCGTCTCAGTATACCGAGAGCTGTAGCTCGCGATATACTGAGCTTAGGGTAACGGGAGGACGCTAGTTTGTGTCCTCCCATTACCCTAAGTAGAACTATGGGGAAAAACACTGACCCCCATAGTTCTCCTTTAAGCTTAGCAGATGGCCAACTAAAAATACAGCATTTTCCCAAGCAGCAATTAGATTGCCATTGGCCTTTTATATTGTGGGACACATTCTAGTATTTCAGATGGTGGTTTCTGATAACATTTTATTGGCAGTAGCACATGGAAAGCATCAAATTGTTTTAAAACAGAAAATACTTGGTACAAATACTAAATAGAAACCTATTTCTTTTAATGTGCTTTGTTAAATACAGCCCTTGCCATTTCCTCAAATGTATCTAATAATAATTTGTTTTGTAGACCTCTAACATGTACTTTTAAGAACTCCTAAGGAATTATGACAGATCTAAGTTACATATAAAATGTTCCCCTAAAGTATATACTAGTGCAAGTTGCATTTTAGATGGAAATTTAAAAGCCATAGTGATGCCATATATATTATTTATATAGTACATGCAATCTGTAATTTATAAAGCTAAAAAGTGCCTAGGAAATCCCACCAAAAGAAAGTGACTAAGGTTTGATAAATACTATATTGCTGTTGTAGAGCATGTGTGGCTTTCTTCCCAACAAACCACATACATATCTTCCAAGAAACCTGGGTATTTAGCACTTTGACACTAACATCTTATATTTTAGGTTCATATACTGATTCACTGTTTTGTAGTTCCCAGGCACAGAACAATCTCAGCTTAAGAATGTTTAAAAAAAACAACTAAATTTCAAGTTGTAATCAGCTAACAAAAATTCAACTGGATGTTCTAATACCATACAAACTATTTACGCAACTGCTGTCTTTTTTATAGAGTACTGACTATTTCCACACTTTGAACAGTGAGAGGAAGGCAGTGATAATATATTCAAACAACTGTAGAATATAACAGCTCCATTCAGATAGAGACTTTAATGGCTATGGAGTTCAGTGACTAGCAGTGAAGGAAAAAGTGCTTACCACTTAGCCAGTATACTGGCCACAGAAATTAAAAACAAAAAATGATGAATAGCGTCCATTTTCACTGCATAATGGCATACTAGTAGGATATTCATGAACTCTTCTAACATTAGGATCTGAGGGCATTCACCTAAAAGATCAGGAAATAAGATGCAGTTCTTTGCCTGTGTAATACAAACGTTAGCAAAAATGTTGCACTTGGCTAATCTGGCATAGGAGTTGCAAAGTCAAACACACGGCAAAACAATTGAAAAAAATAATCATGATTATATACTGGATTGGCGCTTGAATGAATATATATGTCTTACCCTAATATAGCATTCCATAATACACGTCTGTAATGGAAGTGGTTAAGTATGATTATGACAAAATGCCTATCTCAATAGACAATTGTGATATATATGTTAATTTGCTTTCTGCTCGTTTGCCTTCCTCAAAACCTTACTCAGAAATTGGTGCTAAGCACCCCCCCAGATCCGAAGTACGCAGTAGAAATAGGAACCAAGTTGGCGCCTCCTCTTCAGACAACACCCAAGACGAAAGATATAAACATCTATAAACATCTTGGCAGGAAGTTATGCATAAATGGATCTAACCAATGATAAACTAGAATATATAAACTAAAATACTTTTCTGCAATGCTATGCTCAAATATACACGTTCACCTGTTAAATAAAAACCCTGAAAAGGAGAACAATAAAGCAGAAGTATCTTACTCTGAACAACTGGTCTCAGCGTGGTATGTTCTCAGAGTGTGCACTCTATATTTAATCAGGCCAGGCGGCAGATATAAATGCGGAGCCTTGATCCGATCTAAATTTGTGAGCAGGTCCAAAACAGTTTGGCACCCCAGATGGGACCTCGGGTTCTGCACCAAGGACAGCCGATCGAGAGGAGACTGAGATGAGCCAACACACGGACGAGGCAGGGACTGATCACCTCTGACATACGGTAAGACATATTTCTTGCCAGTATATCCTTCCTCCGTGTTTGGCCTGTTTCTGTCTTCATATCGGCTCCCGAGGTCAGCAAAGACAGGTAACTTGCCCGAGGTCCGATAAAGAACCTGTGTAATCTGTATCTGCCACCTGTATACGTTGTATGTTGTATGTGTATTGACCTGTGGGACGCCAGAGGGAACGAAGTCTGTCACAGAAATATAATGTGCTGGTGTCGTGGATAAACTCTCTCCTTGAAGGCAGGGGGGGGGCGAGCCAGTGGTTGCGCTTGCGGGAACTGTGTACAGCATTCCTGGGTCTCGACGGGGTCTGTGGGCCGGCCCCTCTAAGTTAGGGTGTAATGTCTGAATGTCTGTATCTCTGTGATTAATGTAATCATTCAGAGAAGTGAGAGAAGTGACGGTGAGCAGAGAGGGCCCCCTGCCCCCCTCCTCCTCGCTTTGGCAGGAGTTGTACGTAAAAAGAGGAACTTTCAGTGAAAATTTAACCACATGTGTACAGCTGCAGCTGGAGGACCTGAAAGCTGTTGTAGAGAGATTGTAGAGAGAGAGAAGATGGGACAGAAGCTGACGAGACCAGCAAAGGGTGTTTTGGTATGTGAGTTGGTGGGAGAGAGAGAGGGATGGAGTATGTGATAAGGTTAAAGAAAGTTGGCAAAGGTATGTGGGATAGTGGGCAGTCCACAGTCGGAGGAGTATCGGAAGTTATTAAAAGAGAAAATGTCTTAGATGACAATAACTTGTTAAAGGCAGCGGAAGCCTGGTATAATGTGGCCAAGGCTATCCACAAAGAAAATTAGATAGAGCAGCAGCTGCAGCAGGGAAAACAAACCGTATGTATGTATTACCAATGTGCCAGCGAGAATGAATCATTGTTCACGCTAACTGAAAAATGCCAGCCCCCACCCTATGATGGAGGCATCTCTTCCTGGGTATGTCCCACATGTACGGCACAGGATCCCAAATGGCCGAACGCCTGCGCAAACTGCAACATGGTACTTACTATGTGCCACCGCCCTGTTATGGTGGCTCGGTGGTTACTTCCTCTTCGTCTCCTCCAGCAGCTTCCTCATTATCTGACCCTCCCACCGAGCTCCATCCCACTCCAAGTGCTCCACTCCCACCCCCAGCCGGCAGCCATCTTGCTGCTCTCACTCCACCCGGAATCTCAATGACACCTTCCGGTGGCGGCCATTTTAAGGCACCCAAGTCATGTACTGAAGGACCCGAGTCATCAGCCCCAGTGCCCATCCCCCTGTATCCTGTAATAGACCAGTCTGGAGCATATTTCAGGGTGGTTCAGGGCACCCCACTAATGATGGTAGAGGAATCCGCCATCAGGGAAGAAGAGGGAGAGGAGGCAGCTGGTGACTCAGATGATGATCTTGGGGCTCGAGCCCAGAAACCTAACATCTCTCTGAATGTCCCTCCCCCTAGGATAGGGGATTTGACACCAAATCCAGCCTTGGCGCCTAGGTGGAATCAGCTTTACCTCCCCCCTAGACATCCCCTTCCGAGCTCTGCCCCCACCATAATGTTAGGGGGCACATCGCACCTGTTCACCCACCCGCTCTCAGGTGCCCGAGCCAAGGCAAACCCAGGTAGTCACCACCTCCCAGGACTGGCTACTCCCACGGCTAGCCTTACAATGCCCAAATATACCCCCCACCTGCCGGTGAATCCTCAGTAGACCTGTCTGGAACACCTGGAACATCACCCGTGATTCACGTGACACCCTGCAATTTGCCTCTCCCCGTAATCCATTGCAGGAACCATTGCAACAACCTGGTAATCCGCCCCTTGCGCCAAGGGGCATCTTTGCAGCCCAAGGGGCGCCTTTAATGTATATAAAATTCACCCCTAGCCAAGCCTCTTCCCTTGTGAACAGTCTACCAGATCCTGAGAGACACCCCATGCCATTTTACAGAAAGATAGCCCAAATCCAGAAAACGTATGCCGCCGCTTGGCGAGATTTGGTGAGCCTGTGTGAAATAAGGGCAGGGGATGCCTACTGGCCGGTGATGGAAAGATGTTTCAGTGAGGACAGGATACCCGCTGATAACACATATGATTCGGGGGGTGCAAATTCGTAGCCCAACTGCAACATTGGGCGCGAGATCGCCTGGCAGACCAAGCCACTAGCATACAGGACATTATACAAGACAGAGCTGAATCTGTTGAGAAATTCCACACTAGACTTTCACAGGTGTTTACTGACTTAGGATTTAACATGCAAAATAAAGCACACAAATGCTGTCCTCCGTCAATCCGCCACACACCCAAATGCTGTCCTCCGCCAATCAAGAAAGGGCTCCTCCTATCACGCCCAGAGTACAGGGTACTGCCCCTTGATACCTTGCTGTTAGTAGCAAAGGGTCTAGAATTATTACAAAGTTGTAGGAAGGTAGCTTCTCTCATGATGACCTCTGACACACCCTACCTGCCACCAGCCACACGAAACCCACGAGCCTGTTACAACTGCGGGAGACCCGGACATTTCAGAAGGAATTGTCGAATTCCTCCAAGATATGTACAGAGACATCCCGGTGGCCAGGAACGTGACCCAAGGGGAGACTATCAACGTCAGGGACGAGACATCCCACCATGCCACCCATTCAATACCTGGCCTCCTCCACCTCCGGATCATATGAATCTCCTCCGCTAGGAAATGTTCTTGGATCCAGGAGCCTCTCACATGGTTAATTTAAACTAAACATTTGATTTTAAAAAATGCTTACAAGGAAGGGATATTCCGCAAAAACATGAAAAGTCAACATGATCAGTGGATTTAGCATGGATATAAGCAGCTGAAGTTACTGAAAAATTGTAAATTAACTTATGGTAGAAGACACAGTCCATGGGGCATAGGCATAGTCATTTACCATTTCTGCCTGAGCCTCTCATTGTGGTAACGCATATTTGATTGCAACAAGGCAGTGTAAATGAGCCCTCAACCTTCCTTACTCTATAAAAAAGTAAAGACACCTTATAGATAGACTTTTCCTTTAAGTTTGATGTTTACTGCCCATATATTTGCATCCAAATTAAATTGACTATTTTTAATTATATAAGGAAATTGAATTCACGTTTTGTAAAAATAAAAAAAAAAACTGAGAGAAAAAATAATGTAAAAAATATGTAAAAATAATTTTTTTATTAAACTGTTTGGATGAGATGTCAAACTGGAATCTCTCATTTCTTTAGAAACCATGACTACAGACTATACAACTTCAGTTACAGACATCTAAATTAAGGGGGGAAAAATTAAAATGCAACAATAACTACTGTTTAGTCATGTAAACCACATAAAAGTCCATATAAGAGAAGGAAAGGAAAATGTGAATGATCCCATGAAGCAGCTGACTACTACTACCACAAGACAGACTTTAAGTGAAATCCTTGGCTTCCTGAGAACTTGAACAATCAAGTCTATTTGCCTTTTAAAGAAACTCACATTTCAGTATTAGAAGCCAAACCTTTCCCAGCAGCAAATGACATCCCAAGTTTAGCAGCTAAAAAGCAGAAAGCTGTAAAAATCCACTACATATGCCAAAATGCCTCTTGCAGGCCAAGTTTCAACTCATTATCTTTCTCTGGAAGACTAACAATCGATATGAAAATAATTAGAGTGATATGTACTGTATCATAACGTCAAAATTCTTAATTTACAGAACCAACAGGGGAAGCTGCTCAGTGAAAAAGTAAAGAAAGGTCAACAGAAGCAAAAGCCATTTTATGGCTGCAACTTTATCTCTAGCACATGAAAAAAATGTGTTGGAAGGTTGTCTTTGTTGTTTCTTAACACTGCTTCAGAACAGACACACAAAACTTTTGGACTCGTTCCCAACTACAGTCCCAGAAACTATTTTTGTAGGCTTAAGATCACTGGATATGCATTTTTTTTGTTGCTTGGGGAAGAGAAAGCACTAGGATTTAGTAGAAGGCAAGCTGGCTGAAGCAGTGAGAAGCCTTTGGGCAATGTTCTAAAGGGAAACATTGGGGACTTCCATTTATGTAGATGTTTCTTTGACATCTACCACCTACCTAATCATTGTTGCTGACCAAGTACACCCCTTCATGGAAACGGTATTCCCTGATGGCAGTGGCCTCTTTCAGCAGGATAATGCACCCTAACACACTGCAAAAATGGTTCAAGAGTGGTTTGAGGAACACCACAAGTTTAAGGTGTTTACTCCAAATTCTCCAGATTTCAATCTATTCAGGCCTCTGTGGGATGTGCTGGAAAAACAAGTCTGATCCATGGAGGAACATGGATCCGACTTGAACATACAGGACTTAATGGATCTGCTACTGACGGCTTGGTGCCAGATACCACAGCATACTTTCAGAGGTCTGGTGGAGTCAATGCCTCAATAGTCAGGGCTGTTTTGACAGCAAAAGGGGGACCTACTCGATATTGGTGGTCATTATCTTATGGCTGATCAGTGTATATAATGCATATATATTTGTCTAGGTTTAAATACAATTAATTCAGATAAAGACAAAAAAGAACAGAATTGAAAATGTAAAAAAATACGTGTGTGTGTGTGTGTGTGTATTAGCCCTGACCTGAAGGCTGCATTATGGACCTAATGACCACCATTTATGCCTTTGTAGGCCAATAGCTTTCACAATATAACTGTGACTAGAAGTTAGCAGTTATTATCCAGGGATAACATTCCTAACATCTAAAATATTGTTCCCTGAGATTTATTATCTGAAAGAAATGCATACTTTATGAAAATCACTCTACTCTTTCCAAATCCATCTGAATACCTAGTGATCTTCCCACTTTATCTGTCTACCACAGGGCACAAGAAAACTTCTTTTTACCGCTACTATTACAGTTCTGTGGATCTTCCTCCAACATTATGGAATGAAGGTAAGCCTCAGCTGGTCCTTTCAGCCTCAAGGGAACATTTAGTTAGTCCTCAAAGTTGAAATATTACTGCTTCCAGCGGATACTGGTCGAAAATAGCCAGAATGTTGGCAATAACAAAATATAAGATTTTACATTCTGACAGCAAGGTTATTGAACTGCTCTAAACAACACATTTGCAAGAAGGTCAGACATCAAAACAGATTAAGAATTTTCTGTAGATTACAGCCAAACTCCTGCAAACCAAGGAAGAAGCTTGGACCACCACAGATAGTAACACAGCTGTTATAATGCTTACTGGTAATTTTTTTAACAAATCCTTCACAGACTCTTTCAAAGTACACACAGGGGAGAAAACAACCAAATATGTGAAAAGAAGATGAGTAACTATGAGTAACTCATTCCAAAATTAACTATGAAGTAATATGTGCATTCTAAACAACATGAATAGTTTGAGCTATGTTTCTGTATAAAATGGGACCCCTGCTTTAGACCTTTCCCTATAGCAACACAAAAAGTTTTATGACCAGAAAAGTGGTATTTTCCCTTCTGCTGATACATCACTAGGTGGGGACAACGCCATCCATTAAGATACAGTAGTGCACAAGGAGTACCATTATATCTCAATAGAAGAGAAGTGGTACACATTTTCATTTATAAAAGAACATCTCTCTTTGGCTACATTATTTGCAGCAAGTGGTCTATTTTTTTACTATAGAGAAAAGCAATTTGGCAATGTGAGTATTTATTGATAAGAACAATTGCCAGTTTACAATTGATTTACTTCAAAATATATGTTTTGTAAATAGATTACCTTGTGGAAGCTTCCATAGAAGAGTTTCTTTATTTCATCACCATCAAATGTAACACTCTGAATCTCTCCTGTGGCTCCTTTGTTGAAGAAAGTTAGTGCTTTCTTTGGTACTGGAAAAAAGGAAAGAAGATAAAAAGAATGTGGCTAAATAGGACTATAATGTGCAAGTCCTTTAAAGTAACCACATTACAATGGACAGAAGGACATTTAGAGGAAATCTGCACTGAGAGGAGTATCGAGCTATTATTGCTTGGCTCTTTCTGAAACCAATAGCCTGGCTATTGGTTACAGAAACACTGGCCTAAAACATTGAGACAATGGCCTAAAACAAGCATACAAACCACAAATGTCAGCGCTAATAATCTGCATATTTGCTTCATGGTAGTGATATTGAAGTCATCGGGTCAGCATTATAGACAGCAAACTAGTATTTTCAGAAAAGTTAATCAATGGCTGCCCCTGTACTTCCTCAGTAAACATTTACTTTAAATTCTGTATGAAATACATTCAAAGGATTGGTAAGGGACCACATACAAGAGCATGTGATTACCATGTGATGTGATAACCAATAGCCAGCATAGATTTATAAAAGACAGATCCTGTCAAGAGAATCTACTTTGCTGTTATGGGGAAGTAAACTAGGAACTTGGACAAAGGGGTAGATGTCAATATAGTATGTTTTAACTAAAGTGTTGACACTGTTTGTCACAGATTTGTAGTGTGTAAATTAAGATATTGTGGATTGTGGTAGGTGGGGTACACCAAGGTTCAGTGTTGGAACTGTTGCTCTTTAACCTGGTTTTAAGTAATGTTGGGTTTGGGATTAAAGGTACAATTTCTGTGTTTGCCAATGACACAAAGCTATGTAGTAACTTCAGTTTTTAAGCTGACCCAGGCACTGTGTGAATGGGCTGCTACTCAGCAAATGGGGTTATTTGGAGATAAATGTTATACATGCAAATGCTATGTTATTTTATGCAAAGGTTATGCATTCTGGGGCAAAGACTAGCATACAAGATAAAATCTAGAGGGTGTAAACCCTAGTGAATTGATAACGGAGAAGGATTTGCCCATACTTATACATCATAGATAAATTAACAGCACGCTAAGTCAGTTTGCAGCTACCGAAGCTTTCTTGCTCTAAAAGAGGAATAGGGATCAATTTACTAAAGGCATATAGGCTGTTCACTTTGAAAGGGAAATATACCCTTAATTTAGTAAATGTAGTTAAAGTTCACTTTGCAAAGAATACTCAACCATGTGCAAGGAAAATAAAAAAAAAGGATTTTTTGCTTGCAAATAATTGAAGGTCAGCAGAGCTTCACCTCATTCTTTAAGCTAAGGGGAAATTCCGTTGTAAAGTGAATAGCCTATTTGCCCATAGTAAATCAACCTCATGGGCTCTAGGGAGGCACAAATGCCTTATTTTGTACAAAATATATAGATATTTATTTTTTATTAGGCTATATTTATTTTAACCAAAGCACATGTTAACCCTGTTTTTGTGTGTTGACATGCATTGCATTAAGACAACCCATTTACTTTGAATGGGCCCTTATGGAGCTTCAATGTATAAATAAGTGTATCGGCAGCACACCACATACCACAATGCCCATAGCATTCACATGTATGTGTTGTGGTACACTGAAGTGTAGGTGCTTGAAGTGATACTGTGTTTGTGCATTGGGGTACCATTCAGAATGGCAATGAACTGCAAAACACATATTTAATACGTTACCGTGAATTGCAGTAAAGGGTATTCAAAACACGGTACATGCGTGAATTGAGCCTTACAGGAACATATTAAAACTATATATTTTTTAAATTTAGCTAATCTTGTAAATTAAAAAAACATTGTTATGCTATTCTAACCGATTAGAAATACAATTTAATAATAATAAAAATATATTTCCTAAGAAATAGAGACGCTCACCATCCAGGGTCACTCCAGTCTGAGGCTTATAACCCTTGTCTGTAATCTGCCATATTGAAAATGGCTCATTGGGTGTCTCTGGGAGCAGGCGGAACAATAGGATGATTGTGTAAGAATGTGGCAGCCCCTCGGGATGCAGTTCTCTGTACAGAAATAAAAGAATGCTTTAAATAATGTGTTTATAATTACTGAGCTGATACTCTGAAAGGTCTTTTATCAGCTACTCTCCAGCGCATTTAATGCTAAACCTCTATTTTCTACATATGATTGTCTGTTTGAGACCAGTTACATTGTATAATATCATTTACAGTAAAAATGGTACAGGTAGAACGTATTTAAAACAATGGAAGCAATAAAGAAACATTTAAAAGACATACTTTTTTTACTGAATATTTGAAGTACAGACTTAAAGAAGCAATACAAAGAACATTATAATGTTTTTATAAAGTTTAGTGAGATGTGGCATATAATTTGAAAAATCCTTGGTAGGCAAAACTCTCATCACATTGAATCCTACATCAGATAAATCAATTTACACATGAATCTGTCTGTTTGACAGACAATAGAAAACAAACAGGGTTATTCTCAAAAGGGTGAAGAGGTTGGAGGAGGCAGGAAAAGTGAACAATCTAGGACAACATAGCTGAACTGAAAAAAATTATCCAATTCAGCTCACCTTCCAGTTCAGCTGTGTTGTCCTAGATTGTTCACTTCTCCTGCCTTTGCCAAACTCTTCACCCTTTTGTGAATAACTCTGACAGTATTTACATACTGGGTGATGTTAATTAATTTTGGTATGTGCTCTGGCTTTTATTTTGTGCTCTCACACTGACGTCAACATTCTTGTATATCATGACCTATGTCATGCACATTGCCATGAAAGTATCATCACTAAAAATTCCATAGACAGTAAGTGGACTGCTGATTTAATACTTTCTGTTCAGTAACATGTTTAAGTGACAACAGTAAGCACTCTTGTTAAATCATTAGAGATGGATGATATCAAAACAGATAGGTCCAAATCAGGGAACTTTTTCTAAACCTGAGTAAGCAATCCCCATCATTGCAGGTAGATATAAGTTTAATATATCCAACAGGACTTACGAGGTAGGTATAGAGAGGAAAGCATCTTTGTGGAGGTTGTAAGCTGGGAAACTGTTAAATGAGCCAGGTTGTAAGGAGACACCTTGGACTGATGCAAATGTCTTCTCTGTGAGATTATAGGCTTCCAGCATCCTAAAGCCTAAAAGCAAATCATAACCATAACTATACAGTACAAAATTCACAAATCTGACTTCTCAATAAGCATATGACAGCTCTTACCCGGTGATGTGTATCCATCAAGGTACATAAGTGGGCAGCCTAAAGAAAAAATCGAGCATAAAAAGTGATGTCATCTTTTTTACAGAAAACAATGCATCATACAGTTATTCGTTTTCAACAAGTATTGGTAATGTGGATATTATTTCAGTTTCCTCACAACCAGAAGATGCAGCTTGGATAACATGATACACCTGTCAATGTTATGCTTACCATTCTCACTTTTATAGGAAATCTACAGGGATTAACAATGTAAATGGAAGCTAAGATTACACAAGATCACATAGTGTTCTTGTTATTGACATTAAGTTCCTATTGTGTCATTTATTATGATCTTGGAATCTGGGCCATTCTTTTGGCATTTGGGAAATTCCTAGAAATAATAGAAGCTAAACCGTCAATTGGATGCCTGCTTACTAGAATTATTTTGGTGTATACTTGAAAGAAAGGTCAGCAGGACCCTGTCCATTTGCAACTGAACTATTGATTCAAAGGTTTTTGAGGTTTTCTCTTTGTTCCTGAAATAAGCAACCTAATTTAAAGTGATATCAATGTAATTTGAAATTCAGCTCAGCTAAAGCAAATAAATGTTCTGCCTGGCACCGTCAAATTATTTGAAAATACTTACAGCAATTGCTCGGCTAACAGTAGAAAGTAATTTACTAGAAACAATATGATTATCATACAATAACAAATGATCTAATGTCTATGCATAAGCTGGATTCTAAAATGTATTTGTTACCTATTTTAGCATTAGGAAACTATTATAGGTGCCTCATAACGTGTTTCCAGCATGCAGGCCAAAGTAAACCAAACAGAACTATGTTGGCCCTTCTCCCATCTTTCCAGATGAAAAAGAATAGAGGGAATATCTTCCAAATGAGGAAAATTGTTCTGGTAACAACTGGCATTGCACTCCCACTGATGTCATAGTATCAGAAAATTGATAGAGAGTTGTATTGGTAATGTAATAGATCACTTGGATATGTTCCGCTATGTGCAACTTGTGTTTTTGGCTTATCCATAGTACAAATGTGCTGAACAGTAGTGGAGCAGGCTGTCTGCTCCACTTATTTCTGAACAAGCTAACTCAGTAGTACTTAATAATGGAACTACAGACAGTATTTTACATGAAAAATGTGGAAGGCTGAGACCAGATCTGAGATTATAACCTTTTAATATATTTGGAAAAGTCCTTTTTGTTTTGCACTGTGTTGAAGAGAGTCCTCTTCACTTCCATTTCCAATAACTGCTGGAGTTAAAGAGAAATGTATACAACGAGAACAAAACCAGCAAAACTATACAAATATTTTGTCCCTTTCCCAGTTCGTCTGAAACTGAAATGACAAAGTCATGGCAGTAGTTTGGCTTTAATTAGCTGTCCATATTTGGACAGTATTTTTGATAGATGCAATAAAAATTCACTTTGATAAACCTGCAATAAAACGGCAAAAAGTCATCAGTTTAATATTAACCCCTTCATGACTGAGGCCCTTTTTTCAATTTTTGCACCCATGATTTTAATTGGACATAAGGTTGAGTTCTTTTTATTGTCTCATTTATCTTGACACCTTCGCTTATTTGGTTTTTAATAAATAAACTTCATTGTGTTTAAATCAAAATTCCATGATTGAAAGTTAGATTACTATCTATTTGAACATCCCATTACTAAACCTTTGATATGCACTGTTGTGTCTGAGTACCTAGTCATTCAGTGGTTGAACTTACTTGAGGTTGCTGTCTCACACACAAACGTGATTAGATTATCCTCAATCTTCTCAAAGGCATCAAAGTCATCAACAATAAATACATGGCGTTCACTTGGTTTACTGCCAATATCGCGGAGTTCGTTATAATCCACATCTGCTACTCCAATGACAAAGACACTGAAACCTAAAAATGACATAAGGCATTGTTAACATCCGAATTATATTAGCAATGTAATAATTATATTTATTATTAGATAGAAAACATTCTCACTGGGGCACCACAGACACTGGACAAACATATGCGCACATAAGTAAAGGTTCCAGCATTACATTACTGTTACTATTCTGCTTTAGGAAAGAAAATAATTGCTTTAACTTTAAGCAATCTAAAAAAAACCTGTACTAATAGAAATGTGTTACCTATCAACTGATCCATTAGGTAAAGGGCGTTTGTCTCCAAAAAAAGAATTGGAGGTGAGGTGAGCTGAGACACCCATATGGAAAGCAGATGCTTAAGAAGCGTTTCTTTAAAAAGTGGATATTTATGGATCACAAAATAGTCAACACCATCAATGCATTTATTGGTGCTGCAATCGACTCTTCTTCAGAAGATGCGTATAGAACACTTTATGACAGCAGAGGAGGATTTGTCTCTGAGACTTGTGGTGTATCAGTCTATTAGATCTGTTACATTTTGAGTCACTTAGCTGGAAAAAGTATGCAGGTGAGGAATTATGACTTCATTCTGACCTAGCTTGCTACATGCTTGTTGACTGAAGCCAGAGACAGCCACTAGCATCTTGGGGGCACTCAGCAATGGAAGCCCACATGTTTTCTTAAAATAAAATCTAGGGACTATGACCATGAGAAAACTGAAATCTCTTCCGTATGGGGATGCTAGTAGGTTTAACCAATGCTTGGTTTTTAATAATCTTACGACAACCCAAATGAGAGTCATAAGAAGTTGCATGGTCTTCCAGCATATGTTTTCCAGCATATTGGCATTCACCCAAATTGAGAGTATTGGCTTAGCATGGAATTTGCTTTTAATAACTTTATTTGATGTGAAAGAAAAGAAAAGGTATAACTTTAACCAAGTCTATATTGAGTGAAGCACAGCTGAAAAAGCAGCATTTGTATCTAAACTGATATATAATATTGTTCCAACTTGTGTTTTTGGCTTCCATCCATAGTACAAAACATATATGGGATCTACAATTGAGTTCATGCTTCTCCCCATAGATGCATAAATGTTATCAAAAAAGCTTGCACATACCATTTATTTGTGCTAAGAGGAATCAAATCCTCAATGAGACTACAAATAAGAGACATCTTTTTTTACACAAAGAACAATATATAAACAAAGGGAACCACAACATATTTGTTTTCTCTTCTACATATAAGGAAAAACTGTACAATCTATTTACATTCCGGATAGCTATAATGATAAAATTTTCCCTGGTAGTTTTTCCCTTCCATGGTAGCTGTGCAGTAATTGGTAATGCGCTGTGCAAACTATTGGCGCTATATAAATCCTGTATAATAATAATAATAATGGAATCTTCATGCCTCTAGCACTCATTCTTATGTGGTAATATGGTTTAGGACTCTGGCGTGGCCACTTCTCATTGTCAGAACGTAATAACTGGCAGCTCTCAACCTGAAGAGCTTTGCTTTGCACTCATGTATCAGTTTTCCCTATTTTTCACTGTATAAGTTATGCTGTCAATCACTATGGGTTCTATTCACGAAGCTGCCGTAGGCAGCCGAGTGAATGACCGACCTGAAGTGAAGTGAGCCGAACACTTCGGCTATTCACTTCAGGCTGGTACGGCTGATTTCAGCCGTATATCGGCTGAAATCAGCCGTACATCGGCTTGCTTCGCATGGCTTTGGGTCGGCCGAACATGCTCAGCATGTTCAGCTGACCCGAAGTGCAGAAGGAGTTCGACTCAGCCGATCCAACATCTGGATCGGCTGAGCCGAACCTCCGGCAGGCTACTTACTGCTGTTCGGCCTATTCAGAAAAATAGTTTTTAAAGTTTTTAAAAAAGTAAATAGAAAACGATTGTGCTGAGCTGAGCTAGCAATGACAGCTAGCTCTGCCCAACAGTTTTCTATTGTCCGGCGGTTCTGCTGCCGTCAACAAAAAAAGAAAAAAAAACTCTCCCAGGCGCTTTGGGAGCCTCCCGCTCCCAGCCACCCAGGAGAGAAACACTGCTTTTTCTTTTTTTTCTTTATTCTGCCACGGAGCCGTGTAAAAATAGAAAAAAATAACATTTTTGCCCATTGGAATGCATTGCTAGATTCCTATTGGCTATTTCAATTTGCAATAGATCGAGGCATATGCTTTCGGCTCGAATGAGCCGTGCGGCCACGTTCGGGGGCTGTACAGGCTATAGTGAATAGCCCGTACAGCACCCCTTCGGTTCTACTGAACCGAAGGGGTCTTGGGGCTGAAGCTAGCCAAAGGATCTGCCGAAGCTACGGCTAGATCCTTCGGCAGCTTCGAGAATAGACCCCTATGATATAGGGAAGGAGATGAGCAAAGATACAAAATTGTTAAGGGTGTTAGATCTTGGATGGCAATCCACCTTCTTTCAGATTGCTGGGACAATAGATGAAAATGGTTCATTGGTTGAATTTAGACATTTCAACAGCTCCTTATTTTAAAACAAATTGTGGTTTTTAGTTCAACTAGTAGTCTTCTATAAATTTCAGTTATGTGTGGACTGATTATGTTAACCACATCTGTGTGGTCAATTTGGCAATTGTGGGCCGGTTTTCGAATTGTCCATATAACTTACTGGATAGGAGACATAATTCTTGTAAGACAATAATCTGTTTTGTTTCTATTTTTGCAGCCAGAAAGCGTGGGTGTGTGACATGCTTACCAGAGTGCTGTATGTCCAGTGCGTACTTTTTCACATCATCCTGAGATCTTCCATCAGTGACCACAACAAGCACCTTGGGAACAGACCGTCTCATTCCATTTTCTACAGTCAGAACTTTTTCACGGACAAACTTAAGTGCTTTTCCTGTAAATGGGCGGAAAAATATTATTATGTGGAAAATGTTATTCTATGTGGACATTAATTGTGTCTCCATAGATACATTTTTATGTAAGTTTTTAAGCATAAATATTTACAAGTTTAATCAATCAATCCTTGCAAACAAATCAGAAGACAGCGGTTTTTAAAAAACAATAGACCTGGCAAAGACCACTTTGAACTCCATCATCTCTTTAGTAAGTATACCTTCTGTGCTCTGTGCAAGGTTTTTCAGTTGTATGGAGAACAAAAAGTGTGAGACCCCTGCATAGTTCTCCATTCACCCCATATTCGCATCCGCCTTTCCGTGCATGTTGGGTGATGGGGGGTGCCTGGTTATTTCCATTTATCTCTGTTTTCTCTGCAGGCATGAATAGGATGTAGGACATCTGAAGTAGAGACTGAGATTGCCATACAAACCTAACATTACATCTAACCTTTACTTCATTCCTCACCTTCTTGACACCTGTCAGACTGTGTTTCTACCCCTCCAATCCTGACTCTATCCAAAACTAGAACAAAAACCAACATTTTGGCTGGTGTTTAGCTTTAACAAGCTCAGCCACCGAAATCCTATTGATATTACGATATTTTTTTAAAAAAAGGCAACTCCTGTGGAGTTCTGCTGAAGTGCATTGATAAAGCCAACAGTTTTAAAGTGCAGTTTGTGTAATACCTGTTTTTGTGTTTCCTCCCTTGTATCGGATATTAGCAAGCGCTCCCAGTGCTTGTGATTTTTCTGCATAGGTATTCAGCCTAAATTCAGTTTGTGCCTCATCACTGAACTGTACATAAGATACCTGTAGAAAAATAGGTATTCATTATTTTGCAGCCTTTTGTAGTTAAGGTTTTTAAGCAAATCTGGATACAAACCAAGGATTTACATTTACATTACATCACTACTATCCTGGCCTTCCTTTTCTCTAAGCTTGGTAGAGGCACTATCCTGCCCTCTAGTGGGCATTATATTGGAACCTCTTAGGAGCTGCTAGTAAATATTACTGACATCATCGTGTTTTACCTTTGATGCGCAAAAGTATGTTGCAGTTGTTCTCACCTGGATTCCAGCTGGATTGATGACGTCAAATGCTCCAATGGTGTTAAAAATAAACTGGCGGACTTTGTTGAAGTTATCGTCACCAATACTCCAGGAGCTGTCAATCAGAAAAACTATATCTGCTTTTGCACCTTTGCACACTAAAGAAAAACAAAACAAAAATTAACACTAATAGTCTGGTTATTTTTTATTGGATACAATTATTAGTGACATTTATTTAACTTTATGGAAAACAGATAAAAATGCATTAAAACAGAATATTTATAAGTGAATTACTCAGCTGAATCAAGAGGGAAAACTACAAAAAAGAGAACCCCTGCCTAAATACCAGCCTGAGCCTTTTCCATACAACTGGTACCTAAAAAGGTAGTGCAGTAATAAAAAAATTTAAAAACTACCACCCCGCCTCATTCTCTACCTAAGCAAAAAAGAGAGATAGAAAAAGTCTTCTATCTTCCCCAACTTGCAACATATCTCCTCTTTAAACAAAAATCTCATCCAGTGTTACAGGTCCCCCTAAGTCTTCCAACAGAGGATGGGTTTTTCTTAAAAAAGAGGACAAAGAAAACAGAAGTTGAACTATCTGAATGCTTTCTCTAACAAGCTGATTAGTAGTGTGTTTTCCTTTTAAGTAAAGTTAAAATCTGTTGCTTGTCTATTGGTTACTTCCCTTACCCATTCACCCAATGCAAAGTCGACTAAACATATTTACTAGTTCAGCGGGTAAAGGGTTTCAATTTACCTGGCACACATTCCCATACCACCTTTTTGGAGCATTAGCTACTCACGAGAGCTCCATAGCACTGTGTTGGCCTTCTAAAAACAAGACCCTATTTTTAGGACCTGCCTCTTAAAGCTCCTGGCCAATGCTAAGGTATGCCTGCTGGTATTTGCATTCCATTGAGACCGCATGACTGCTTTGAAAATACTGGTGATTATGACTGTTATGCTGAATTGACATCATTTAGGAGGAGAGGCATGGGTTTTATTTGTATTCCAAAAAACTTTCACTGTTTCCAAACTACGCAAGTATTTTGGCATAGTAAAAAGATTTATGCATATGCCAGTTTGGTAGTTTGTACTATGAAATGCCAGGGCATTTACAGTAATACTCAATAAGCTTCCCACCCAAATCATACTTGCCAAGTCTGATGTGTATTTACATATCTTTGTTCTATTGGTAAGGTCTAAAAACAGAGCAATATTGGGACACTATCCATGGAAAGAGAAAGAGTTTTGTGCAATTGTTCATATGATTCCTGAAATGTGATTATGAATTGCTGTACATTGATTATGTTAATTGATATATAACCATTTTTATAAAAGCCATCCAATGTCAAACACTTTTACACAGTAATTAAAGTCAAAGAAACACATTGTGTACTATTAATACATGGCATGTAACAGTTTGGCTGCCAAAAGAGACATGATTATTGACTGCATACATACAAATTTCATGTGGAGTATAATCAGGAACAGAGCTTAACTGTTCCAGTTTTTATTATAAAATATTGGGTAGTGTTATTAGTTACTAATCAAATAGCATAATACGTACCTTCACGAGCTGGAGGTATTGTGGGTGGTGGAGGAGGGGCAGGAGGTGTTGTAGGTGCTTCTGTTGGTTTTATCACTATGCAAAAAAAACATAAGTATCACTGATAGCAAAGTGATGGAATTATGAAATAGGCCAGTGAAAGTATAAACCAATGACTGGATAGTACTCAAACAACATACGTGTCAAGACAATTGCAATGTAATATGAATGCTAACAATTTTGCTTAACTTGAACAGAGAGATAATCACAAATGTCATATTGCATCTTGAAACCACTTAAGACAAATTATAGCTTAGAACACAAAACGTTCATATATCAAAGAATTTTATGGCTCTGGTATGCAACAACGTGTTTTATAATTACACAGAAAGATATCAAGAACATTCTTTTTCATACATACACGTAAATGTACTGTAGACAAGCTACAGAAAAGAGGCTGAGACACTTGATCTTTAAGAGCACCCTTTCTCAACCAGATTGGCGTGGCACACTGGGGTGCCTTCTGGATTCCTCAGGGGTGTCTTGAAATTTTGTGATGTAGGACCCTGATGTGAATGAGGAACTCTGATGTAAAAGGAGTGATTCTGATATGAAAGGGGGGCTCTGAAATAAAGGGGGTTTCTGAGGTGAGAGGCTCCTGACTTGAAAGGAGATTTTTGATGTAAAGGGGGCTTTTAATGTAAAGGGGGGCTTCTGATGTGAAAAGAGGGGAACTTCTAATGTGAAGGGGGCTACTGAAGTAAGGGGGACTCTGATATGAAAGGAAGAATTAAGATGCGAAAGGGGGGCTCTTGATTTAAAAGTAGGACTTTGATGGAAAGGATGGAACCCCACATTTTCATGTGTTTTTGCATGGAGTCCAACACCATTTTGTAGACTGGGGTGCCTCAAGATTTTGCATACTTTTTAAGGGTACCATGACTAAAAAAAGGTTGAGAAACCCTGCTTTAGAGCATAATATTAGATCTCGCCATAATAGTGTGAAGCTCTCAGCACCAAGAACAAGGAGAAACATTGGTTATAACTTCGAACAATGGCACTAAATATAACAATATAGCACACTGAAAACTAACACTGCCAAATAAATTAATGATTCACTCCAAAACTATTACTAAATGTAGAATATCAAGGAATGGCACCCGCCGATGCAAGATAAAAAGAAATCTGGGAATATCTTCTATTTTCTAATGGTTTAGGTAATATTCCTGATTTACATTTTCTCATTATGAAAAGTACAATAGAAAAATGTACTTACAGGTTCGCTCATTGGTTGAAACTCCTCTACCTTCAAGGTTCGGGGTTTGCACAAAAACTGTGGCTGTGTATTCTGTGTCAGGGTTCAGTCCAGGGAAACAGTGTGATGACTCAGAGCCAGTCACAGTTATTTCTTGCCCACGTGATCCTGTATATAAATATAATCCGAGATAAATGGCTCTGCATTTAGTATTTTAGTGCTAGCATCAGAGCTTGTATAAAACATCTTTATAAATTACCATAAACATAATCAAGGGAAATTCAAGTATTGATAACAGTGCATAATACAATTCTACAGTGTAATATATTAATGTTTTAACCAGTTGACATCCGCGGTGTTAAACCCCCTTCCCATCCAGGCCATTTTTCAGTATTCAGCGCTGCGGTACTTTGACTGACATTTATTCCGTCATGCAGCGCTGTACTGAAATGAATTTTATACCCTTTTTTGGGGACAGATAGAGCTTTCTTTTGGTGGTATTTATTCACCACTGGGAATAACTGTAAGTACTTTAATAAAAGCACCTATTTAGAGTTGATATCCAGAATGTTGAACTACATGCTGCTTAAATCCACAGTTGCATGCCACAGGAGCAGTGTAATTAGTATTTTAGTAAATAGGCAACAAAAACAGAAAAAAATGCAAATGTTGACCTTTTTATTGAATTATGTTTAGTGACTGCAGTTTGGCATTTTAAAGTGTAAACCCTAACAATGAACTTCTCTAATTGGCTCAATTTCGGTCTGTTAAATAACAATTGAAAGCATTTGTTATATCTGTTTTATAAGCGGGAAAAAATTCAGAGATTCAAAGCTGGCCTGTATCCTCCTGTGCACACTTTGAGTTATCTTGAATAGTCAATTAAGCCCTCCCAGTACTTATCTTAGGACTACAAGTCAATCAGTACCTATGCTTTGAAGATGAACACCGCAGGGTGAATTGAGCAGTTAAGCTAAATAAAACTGGGCAGGGCTGACACCACTCACAATAGGTAATAGCTGAGTGCAGATGAGCCGATCAACAGGTATTTTAATTTACTTGCATAGTCTTTAAAGAAGAAGAACACATGCAAATGTGCATGTATTTCAGAGATGTACTACATATTGTTCGGGGGGGGG